>NW_005187688.1:36483-39367 GCF_000239375.1 Pundamilia nyererei | reverse complement strand
TAGGTTTCAATTGCTCGACGAAGCTACGTAAACAAAAATATCACAAAAAAACAAAACAAAAAAACTGTGCGATAGACTGACAGCGTGTGGACGTGGAGACTAAACTGTGCACAACAGTTAATTTGTTTAATCTCGAGACATGCGATTTCTATAATATTTCACGTCCCGTAAGCTTAATCTGCAAACATTGTGTAAAAGCAAAGCACAGCAGTTGTTACAGTACAGAGTTTTTGGCAGTATATAATTTAATGAAACTTTTTTTAAAGCAACAAAAAGTACTCCGTGAATTTAAGAAATCTTTTATGTGATTGTTAAGTTTCTCCACCCATCCCACTATCTTCCATCATCTATCCATCCATTCTCTTCCACTTATCCAATTCAGGATTCCAAGAGCCTATCCTAGCTACCATGGGGCTAGAGGGTGTTTATTAAGATTAGACATGTGTACAGCATGGTGTATTTTTTTAATTAAATGTACTTCATTGATCAGAGAAGTGTGAGTATATTACATGCAGAAATGTTTACTTTGCCTTTATCCTCCATTAGGTTTCCAGCACAGCTGAGCAGGTCACATTCTGTGGCTCAGTCATTCACCAAAGGGTCACGAGGTCACAAGTGCAGTCTGTGAGCATATTTTCCTTTGGTTCTTTCAATTTCATTGTAGGTCTTTTTTTGCTTGTCCAACATTTTTACTAACACTTCCCTAATTTTTCTTGCCCGAGTCCTGCACCTTTCTATCAGTCTTTATTTATTTTTTATTTTTCTAGTAAAAGATCAAACATTTAATGGCTACAAGAAGGAAGAAATAAAAATGTGTGTGGCAGGTTGTGGTTCTGTTGGTTACTGCCCAAGAAACTCCAAGTTTCAGTTTTCAGAATTTAATGATTGGACTTGTTTTCCAGCTTAATAACTTATACCTCAGCCTCCTGATCGGTTATGGGGTTTCATAGGGTTAATGTACTAATTAAACACTGGAGCTATTAGTTTTGTATGTTCTACTAAATAGTAGAGTCAGATAATTCATTTTTTAATTTCCTCATATTGTTTTTAGATCGTACAGGCCGAGAATGATCTACAGCTGCAAGATGCAGTTGCACAGGCAGCCAGCTTGATCAGTCTTGCTGGTCACAATGTTTGCATAACACTTCAAAACAAACAAGAAACTGCTCACTGGTATGTCCTTCAACGGACCCGTGCACCTTTTGAAAGGCATGTCTAAACACATACTGTCATGGTAAAAAATTAAGCCTGTCAAACTAAAGTCATTGTGTTGTGAAACAATGGTATTAGCCTGTTTGGGTGGTACAGGTCTGTAGCGCTCCATTCTAGTACAGTTCATAACAAAACAGATATCTTTCATTCATGAGATTAAAATTCACATAAAACGTTGTATCTGTGCCGATGTAGGCATGTGTTTAAATATGTAAATAAAAATAGATTCAAACTGAGTAGCATTTGGGTTGACTGCAGACTGATGGAAAAGGTATAAGATAAGATAAGATAAGATAAGATAAGATAAGATAAGATAAGATAAAACTTTATTAATCCCTCGGGTGGGTTCCTCTAGGAAATTCGGTTTCCAAAAAGCACAGCACCGACAGAAGTTACAGAGTTACAGAATATTATACACACACACACACACACACACACACACACACACACACACACACACACACACACACACACACATATATAAATACAGAGACAAATATAAATAAAATATACGAAGGGGATAAATAGAATAAATAGGAATAAAAATAAAAATAAAAATGCCAATGTATGCCAATGGAACAAGAGACCAGATGTATTTGAAAGCAATGTGTCACTTTTACTCCAGTTCATGACAGGTCCCTGTGTGTCATGTTTCAGCTCAGTTGCTCCATGTATAGGCATTCGTTATCTGTATCTGAGACAGTCTGGCCCTGTAAGGGGGAAAATGTTCTTCACCTCTGATACAGCAGTCCACAGGGAAGCAAAATGTAATTAGTTCAGAAATGTCTCTTAATAAAACCTCAAAACCTCTTGTTATGATACAGGTTCCAAATCCCATCAAATACAAATATAATAATAGTAATATAAAATACAATTTGATTTTGTTTTATTTTGGCTAGGTTCAGAGATGGCTTGAGGTCTGTAGCTCTCCTAGATGCTCTACAGACATACCCTCTTCAGATGAAGTGTCTTTTCGTGAAAGCTGGAATGGCTCTGAGAGCAACAGATAGGGAGAATCTATTCCAGATCATTCACTCCGAACGAGGGAGTAATGCACTACGAGTGCCGGACTCTGGCTTTCTGGCAAGACTATCTTCAGGAGGCAGAATGTGAGTTTACTATTTGGCACATTGTTTGACCATAAATCAAAATTCTCACTTTTGTGCAGCAGCATCATGAAATCACAGACATAGACGCCATAACAAAAAAGGTAGATAGATGGTACCGATGCAAGTGCTGGGTTTACAACATTGTATCCAAATGTGATTTCAGTTTGACTTCAGTGTATTAACAGGATAAATAAATAACAGGATAAATAGGAGGATAACTAAATAAATAAATTATTACCAATCCTGTATACTGAGTACTAATAATAGGCTATTTCTGCATCCACGTACATTTAATGTTGTGGTCTTCACTAACTTCTTTTTTTGACATTGTGGTTTTACTGTATAGCCTAAATAAGCTTCATGTGTGTCTTTCAAATTACAGTTTAATTTTAAAAAATATACATGTTTCACTTTTGATTTAATCTTTTGGTAATTTAATGTATCTGTACATCAACATCTTAGTCAGAATCTCATTATCATTTTGTATTTTTCTATCTTATAGTTGAAAGTGATGTCTCTTTGGAAGATATTCTTGTTTTCTGCACTGGATGTGACAGCATACC
>NW_005187688.1:33060-35602 GCF_000239375.1 Pundamilia nyererei | reverse complement strand
GTTTATTAACAGATAAATTAGTACATCATACAATCATATGTAACATATACTGTAACATTTTGTATTGTGACAATTATGGTTTGTCATGAAAGAAAAGTGTAGTCTAAACACTTTATTTGTCTACTTTTATGATTTAAATGGCACAAGTGAATATGAAGATAAAACCAGTCTTACTTTTACCTAAATAATAGTCTTGGACCCTTTTCAGTATCATGATATTTCACAATTTTTAGTGTCTGGCACTCAAATACATTTTTTAATTAACACAAACAAATTTACTAATAACTTAACTGAAGCATGCGGCATGCTGTCAAAAAACTTCTATCCCATGATTTCCATCGTCACTCAAGGGGTCGAGCTGCCTCTAGTCAGCCGTCAACTGCTGGTGATTCTAAGAAGGATGTTTGAAGTGCACTTGACTGAGACTCTGTGATGCTGAGGAAGTTGCAACATTCCAACAGTCCACAGCTGCAGCGGGGAGTGATTTTCCATTGTCCTTAAGCTGTGATGGTTCCACTCATTTACAAATTCATCCACAGATCTGTTCATTCTTGGAAGATATACATGGTGAAGAGCCCTAATATGAAATGGATCAGTGCTATCTAAAATCCCAACATTTTCCATAAAGAGGAAAAGGTTTTTAAAGTATGCTGACACAACTCTGTTTAGTTCACCCCACAATCTTTCAATTCTTTGATTATGCACACTTCGTCCAACCATAAAGCTTCCTCTGTTTGGCCCTCGATGTTCAATCATAAACCGTGCAATATCAATATTCTCACTCATCACCCCTGACACGTTGTGGGAGGCCAAAGAGATCAGCACTCTGGAAAAGTTGCACAGCAGTTGATGCTCTGTTATCTGTGCAGCATCTCATGTAGTTAGTAGGTAATGCAGCGACTATAGCCGCATGTATATATATAAACACCCAGCACGCCCCTGCGGGCGGTTTATCCTTGAAGCTCGGGTCCTCTACCAGAGGCCTGTGAGCTTGAGGGTCCTGCGCAGTATCTTAGCTGTATATATATATATATATAATGCAGGTGTTTCTAAGTCCACAATAAAAACTCAAATCTGCAGTCGGTAATGCACTTTGACATTTATTTAACAGGCAAAAGGACACAGAAAAGCTTTTAAGTGTTTTCTTAATCTTATTTTTATTTTTTAAACATGAACACGATCATGAATTGATGATCGGTACTTAATACTTATTTTTCCCACTGTATATACATAAACATATAATAATACTACTGCAGTGTATTTTTCATCATTCATCATCAGCAAGAAATACTAAAAAAAAAAAGAAGCCAGTGTAATCTATCAAGTTTCCCAGACAAGTCACAGCAAAGATTCAGCTAAAAAATCATCTGATGTGTTCAATAAACTTATTATCAGATAGAAACATCCTGAATCCTGCGCTGGCTTTCCGTACCACTGTCACCAGATTCGAGTATTTATGAATCATAACTGACCACCAACGTTAAGGCTGAAGTTAATATCATGATTGAATGCATTAACATGATTGTGGATTACAGTAATCAGGGATTTCCTGGCTAAAAATGAGCTTCTGAAGGGTGAGAATGCAAATCACACACTTTTATTAAAGATAAAGATTTAGACAATATTGCAGTCAGCCAGTATTATTATGGATGACTGTGTGTTAGGAGGCAGCTGTCTGCTATTCAGTGGTCACCACCAGCCAACGTGGGGAAGTAGCAGCTGCACACTGAGCGTCTCCCACATGACCAAACTCATACCAAACTCATGATACGTTGAGCCGGCTTTCAGAAGTTCTGTCCCTCTTTTTCTAAATCTCATTGCTTTGTTGCTACCCACAGTTTGTGGATACGGTGAGGTCGGGAACATAGAAGGGAAAACTGATGAACTCCCACTTTGAGCTGAAAGTTCCTGTCCAACTTGGACTGGGGTCTCTGACATTCTCTGGCTCAAAGCTGTGGATGGAAATTTGGAGGACATCAATGAAACCAGCAGCACATATTACATGAAAAGCAAATATGATGCTTAAATAACTGAAGCGTTCACCCCTTTGACTGTCCCATGAAATTCTATCCAAGAGATTGTGAATAAGGTTAGTGAGAAACAGCTGCCCTGGGGCTGTTTTTTAATCCAGTATATTGTTTATCACATTTTGTGTTATAACTGCGGGGCTTTGGTTATAACTGCTTTCTTGGGGTTTTAACCAGCCTGGTGTTAGTGTAACTGAATATAGTTTTGGTAAGATTATTTTTAGAGTCGGAGGCTTTAACAGCAGCCAGACATGTCAGCCTCTCACAAGAGGAACAGCAGTGTCCAATGACTAATCCGTCAGCTGAGGACAGCTGAAAGAGTAAACCCCAATGAAACAGTGTCACCCATTAGGTGAACAAATGGACGGGTTAAAAAAAGCACAGCATGTAACAGAGGAAATGGAGGTGGAGGTTGTTGCTTAAGAAGTGTATATTGCTATATTTTAGTTAGTGTTATTTAAAAGAATTATTCAAACAATGTGCCTGTTGAGGAACAGATTTCTTGAAGTGTTCAC
>NW_005187688.1:20549-32372 GCF_000239375.1 Pundamilia nyererei | reverse complement strand
TACTTAGTTTAACAGAACTAAAACAGGCTGATTAAAATAACAGCTGTCAGCTGCCTCACTCCTTATATTATCTCCAGTCTTAGCAGAGGGCAGTTACACATCACACATGACCCCGTGCTGCGTCATGTGTGATGTGTCATCATACGAGGACGTTACATTTCAGCTTTTCTGCATCTTGATTCTGCTCAATTAAGTGTTTTAAACTTGAACAAAATATGGCGGCTTTGTGTTGTGCTGCAAGTTAAACCCAGTGTCCTCATGAACACAGCATCGACCAACTTTCCTTTAAAAAATCGATTGAATTTAACTGGACACACTGGTTGTCAGTGGGAGAAAGATTCATCACTCAAGCGTGACACTGGAGAAGTCACCTGGATGAGTGATAAAACTCTTTTCCATGGAAACATCCAGAGGAGCTAAACTTTTGAGTATGTCCTTGCCTGTGTTTCAATCAGCAAGAGTTTTATGTATACGTCTTTTTTCCTCTTGGCTTAATTCCAGCCTCAGCAGCATCTCTCAGAAGAAAACCGCTGTAAACTTTCTGCCAATCATCAGACAAAAAAGTAAATATATCATGTTCATTCTTTCTAATCATCTGTCCTTATTGCTTCCGTATACTTCCACAAACTCTGGGCTATTTTTGCTGTTCAAATTTTAAAATATTCTGCTCCTTCCCTCTATATCTTTTGGTATTTATAAGTTCTATACTTGTTAAAGTATTAAGCTTTTTATGACTCTTTTCTGTCGTCCTCTCAGATTTTAAACTTTTTTTTCTCGTCATATCTCTGAGATGGATTATTGTAGAACAAGAAAATTGGCATGATTGTTCACCGTCAATGAAACAGGCCTTTCAGAATGAACTGCTCATTGGTTTCCATTTCATAAATCACATTTTAAAGTTTAACTGCATACAACATCTGTCAAGAACAAAAACAAACCCTTCGTATGTGCGTGCCATATTACATTTTATTTTTTAAGAAAACATTTTCTTAGATCCAGATATATACAAATACTCTCAAGTACAGTCAAAGTCAAATAAAATAAGAAAAATATGAAATCTAAGGTTTAAAAATGAATGTTTCCCGTCTCATTGGAAGGCTTTGAGTTTTTCTACATGTGTTTCTGTGTGTTTAAGTGAGTTTGTGTCTGTAAGCCTTTAAAGGAGAATGTGGAGGCTGCAGTGAAGAGAAGGGAGCATAACAGCATCCTGGAGTTTGCCCTGTGCAACGTTTCTGTGCTGCTGAAAACAAGATGTTATGATGGTGTAGACTTTAATTAATATTAATAATAAACCACTCAGGTCAGAGGCTCAGTGTTTTACCAGTCCTGTATGCTTTTATTGGCTTGTGAAAAAAGCTTTATTTTTATACTTTAAACATTAATTCTATTTAATTGAGACGGCAATTTAAATCATTTCACTTGAAAAAGGTTTGAAAACCTTGAAGTAAATACGGTCTAGTACACCTCGTGCCCCCCTTTAGACTCAGCCCTGTTTGGCTTCAGCTTTTAGAAACCCTTATAATTGAAACATGGTACCAAAGTTAACAGTTCACCAGAGTATTTTAATACAACTTCACGTCGTTTGTTGATCAGGTGCTTTGATGAAGGACTCCTGAGCGCTTTTTCCCAGTAAAGGTTTTAATGGTGATCACAGGGACAGCGCTGCTGTTTCGCCCAGCTTGACCTCAGCATCTCGGTCCACCCTCTTTGCTCTGTGCAAACCGACTCCGGCTCCACGTTAAACTGTTTCAGTACTGCACTGCAGGTCCGGTCAGGTGCTGAATCTACATCCACACTGTTTACAGTCCCAGCGACAGGTGAAGCATGTAGAGGCAGGTGTCCCGTACTGGGCTCCGGCTCTGTCTTCCTAAGCCAGGGGATCAGCAACCTTAGAGCCCCAAAGAGCCATTTGGACCCGGTTTCCACGAAAAACAAACAAACACTATTAACATGTTCATTTATTCTGATTTTGTCACACTGGTATCTGCCACAGAGTCCACTTTGGAAACATTTACAAGCTTTTGTTTTTTCTGCTGCTTAAAATATATTTTTGTAAAAAGGTAACAAAGAAAAATCCAAATAGCATTTATGATTTATTTCAGTATCATTCTGTGAATTCAACAATCAGACAGCATAAAATGTTTGACAACTTTAGAATAATTTTATTATAAAATACAAGTGAATAACTTTTAAAAGTAGCTGTTAAGTTCAAACTAAAGCTGTCCGGGCTGTGCATCACACCTGAACCTCAAACTAATGTTCAGAACAAAGTGTCTGCAGCTGCATTTTAAACCTTACTTCACACACGTTCAGTGTTAAAGTCATTTTAGCCTCATGTTTACATCTAAGATCCAACTGTGACAATTTTCCATCAGTCAGTTTATAAGACAAATGACTCATGATTAATGTGTAACAGAAAATGAGACGAGATGATGATGAATGTGTGATGTAATCACTGTCTCCGCTCTTATGTTGACAAATGAATAACTATAAAAACAGCAAACTATCATAAATCTGGGATTTCAGTGTTTGTAAAAATGTAAACTTGTACAAGTTAATTCGCTGCTCTACGCACTGACAGTGATTTGATGAAACAGGAAATGAACTGGAGGGCCAGTCAGCTGATTCAGGTGCAGCTCTCAGATTTCAGGGTGTTGTCTAAACCAGCTTCCTTCCCGCCCGGGACGCTTCCTCGAGCTGGCCGCACATATTTACACACAAATACACACCACGAGTTGACCTTTGACTTCAACATGAGCCTGTGTAAGCTCGGACTGGAGGACTGTGGGAAGGCACTGCAAACATTTAGTGGCACTTCCCCTCAGACTGGCCAATTGTGACACTTGTTCTGCGTTAATCAGTGTCCAAGCATCACAGCTGCTGTGAACATTGCATCCATGATCCTTCAGTTTTGCAGAGTGACAATTATTTTATTAATATTAGTACTCAGTATAAATGGGTACACCTTACACCTGTGCAATTTATAAATACATCTTGGTAATCAGGGTGGCCACCTTAATAAGGTAGTGTTAAAAAAAATTGTCTCTTTTGGATCTAGAAAAGACAACATGATGGCCCAGACTCACCTGAGCCACTCTGACTCAGGTGAGTCTGGGTTTATGCTCGAGGAAGAGCTGCGCATTAAAACAAACAAATATAAATAAGCGGCATTGTTGGACTGTAAACGTTTATCAGCTTTTTAAGCTTCGTGGCTGTAAAAAGTGCTGTTGTTATTACATGACTGTATACAGAAATAATGGTACTAAAATGAGACAAAAGTATTAAAGTGGCAGCATGTGAAACATGACCAGTATAACCACAGAACAAAAACAGAAGAATAAATATGCAGAAACACTGACAATAATTTGAAAAATAAGAATTTCTTTGCTTTGTGTGAAGCAGAGAAAAGAAACCATGAGGTCACAGAAGAAGACCAAAGTAATGTCTACGATGCAGCAATAATCACCAGAACTGTTATTAAATCGTGTTAATTCTGTGTAATTCTAACAATGCAGAAAAGGTTGTTTTGGCTTTAATAGCAAGAAAAGCAGGTGTATGTGCATTATTTCCCTTTGTATTCTGATTGGCTGGTTTTAATTAGTTGCTTTGAATCCTCTGACAGGAAGAGCTCTATTTGGATGAGTACGAGGCAGAGCCTATACTTTCTATTGTAAATGAGACAGCAGGTCTCAGTGGGACTGCCTGTATAAATAAAGGTTAAATAAATAAACATGAGGTAAAGAGCTCACAGAGAAGAGACCTGAATGTTCCAGACGGCTCTACCTCTCAATTTAATGAGTGTAAAGTAATTAAGAACATTTGGTCCTGAATTTTCACAGCTGGCTGAAGGACATTCTGAGCTCCTCCTCCCTCATGCTACGATCCAATCGCTGTGTCTCAGACTCTAGGATGGATGGGATTGGATGTTGTGTGATAGTTGCTAGTGAATCACTGAGGTCAAGTCTCAGAGAGAGCACTGACTGGCTGTTTCGGGAGGACTGCTGAATGAACTCTGCCCTTTGTTGCTGACCGACAGCCAGTGCAAACTGGAGCTGCTTCACCTGGAGGAGAGGCGAGACATCATCAGCACCCACCTGACATCAGAACACCAGGAAGTCTTTTTGGTGCTTTGCACTCACCTGGTCCTGCAGCTCCCTCACTTTGCTCCTCAGTTGCTGCTCTTCTGTGGTGGTTAAAGACCCCTAAAACACACAATAGGTTTGCAACCACACGTGTCTCTATTGACATTTGTCACAAACACACACCTCATAGTCTGGAGAAATGCGCTTACACTAACACAACCTGTAATTATTACTGTAATAAGGGAACTGTGTGTCTCACCTGGATGCTCTCACTCAGCTGCTGTCTGAGCCTTGAGCGCTCTTCCTCCACCTGAAATACACAATAATGTGTACTCACGTCAGTGTGTCTGCTGTGTATCTGGATACCTTTCTTAGTGTTGTGTGCCTCAGTATGCCAAGATGGTGTCTCTGCATACTGAAATCTGTGTCGTCCTAGGCTCACACTGGGTCTGTGGCTCAGACTTCTTTTGCCCTTTGTTTACACCAGGAGCAAATATGGTGACCAGATTATATCCTATATCAGAACATAGTTTGACCAGATTCTCTGTGCTGCTCCTGGGTCCTAGTTCTTGCCACTTTACCTTGCTGTGTGCAACTCGACACTTCTTGTGTTAAAAGTAGATCCAACACTATTTTACGTGACGTGGAGCAAAGACACGGCAACGTTTCTTTAAAGCTCCGCGGCACATCTGCTGGGATGTGGTTGCAATCAACTCAGGTCACTTAAGACAAACTGCATCCTGCTGTGTCACTGTGGCTTAATGTAGAAGTGTACACGGCGTCTCTCTGGGTGCGTGCACGTGTACCTGTCTCATTGTTGTGTATACCTGTTGCAGCGTCTCTCTCAGTGTGTGTGTCGCTCTTTTCAGTTTGTCTTTCTGATTTTCCAGATGAAAGTTTTTCTTGTTCAGTCGTTTCTGATCCAGTTCCAGTTCAGCCACCAGACTCTGCAGGACCGTCAGTCTCTCCTTCAAACCCTGCAGACACATTTTCCCCACACAGCTCCACTTTACAACCCGTTTCCTGTCGATGCACTTTGAGTACAGCCGCACTGACAGCCTGACCACAAACTGACCTCTGTATCAGACGTGGCCACTGGGCTCTGCTCCTCCTGCTGGGGTCTCCTTTTATAGCCCACCAAAGCTGCATCTGTTTGCTGTGATCCAGCTAATCCGATTCCATCCTGATCCTCCTCCATCTCCTCTGTGCTCTGACTCTGAGTGTCCACCTGCACATCAGCAATAAAAACAGTTACATTACAATGTCAAATTAACAGAACAGCGTCATAGCGATTACATGCAACCCATATACAAGATGACGTTATTTATAATAATGCTTAAGCTCAACCCCAGATCTTTGTGAACTTATGTAGCACGTTTTCAGCTCAGAAGCATTTAACACCCTGTGATCAGCTTCAATAAAATCCTTGATAACACAAGTTTGAATGATCAGTGTAGTGGGGCAGTGCTATTATTCACAGTTTGATCTGATAGCAGAGTTCAGGCATTGAACAAACACTATACGAGGACTTACACACGTTTTAGGCTTCAGTTAGAGAATTCACTCATTAACAGGTATAACCTGTTTCTTTGTTACTTCTTGTAAAGAGTCTTGAGATCATTCCAGGTTGCAAAAAACAATATCTGGATAATCTCTGGGTGGACAGCTGGAATCATGATGGGTGGGCATGTGGTTTTCACTGGCACTGTGTCACTGGTGTTTGTTGCTGTGACAGAAGACAGGGACACGGGAGAGTGCTATAAACTACAGATCGACGACCCAAAACTGTAAAACATGGGATCCCAGCCTGTGAACCGCTTCAGCACAAGCTGGAGGTCGCCAAGGCGACAGAACCACATCGTCCACAAAAGCAAAGACGAAATCCTGAGGCCACCGAGGGGGAGACCCTCCACCACCTGGCTATAGCTACATATTCTGTGCATAAATATTATGAACACAATCATGACAAAAGGGAGCCTGACAGAGTCAAACACCCACCAAAAATGAAACCGTCTTACTGCCGGCAATATGAACCAAGCCCTCGCTATGGTTGTACAGGGACAGAGTGGCCCGTAACAACAGGCCAGACATTTCATACTCCCAATAGGACACTGCCCAAGAAACGCAGACAAGTTCTCCAAGCCAAAACCCACACGTGTGCAAACTCTCCTGCACCTCAAATATCCTGAGAGGATAAAGAGTTGGTCAGGTGTTCTGAGACAACAGTGAAAACCACATTGTTCCTCCTGAATCTGAGGTCTGACTAATGGATAAACTTTCACGGGCTGAGAAATGTGCAAAATTACAGACAAAGTCCTGGCAGCCTACTGCCCAGACAGTCCTTTGGTTTTTAACTGCAGTCGTTCTACAGCAGAAAGTGAAAAACAAACAGTTAAAGTTCAAACTTTCTGCTCGTGCTTGTTTGTGGTGAGAAATCAAACAAGTTAAGAGTTATCAAATGGCTTCAAGCACACAGACTCATCCAGACACCAGTGTCACTGAAATGCAGCCAGATGTTTGCTCATTGCACGTTTTCACGCCTTCCTTCACTATTTCCCGACACGCTTGCTCTCCCGTCTTTCTACGTACCTACACTTGGTGTCTTTTGGAAAGTCAAACCATTTGAGATTCCATAAGACCGGTAATGGTATGATCCCAGTTTGTCTGTGCATCTGATTGGCCACATGGTGAGCCTATCAAAATAAAGTCCCACCCCTGCCTGCATGGATTCTCAGCAGTGATGAAGATCAGGCTCGCTGGCTGGATGTGATTGTACATCCTGTGTTCAGTCATGCAGAATGCTTTAGTCACAATAACTCCAGCGTTCAGTTCAGCGTACAGACGACAAACGGTGAGTACACGAGGTTTACTTTAACGACAGCACGTTGTTCTTCTTACTGATATATGGTTCGTGTTACTGCTGGAGCTGACAGAATACTGGCCCGCGGGCCGTATGTTTGACACCCCTGCTGCAGAGGGTTCAAGCAGTTTGACCTCAGGCTGGTTTCTTCAGTTCAAGCAGTATCACTGTCAGGATGACTGTTTCTACAGTGTTTGTGTGACTGACAGACTGAAGTACCTGCAGGGAGTTTCGTACCATCACCTCCACGCTCTGCTTCACTCCTCTCAACTCCTCCTGAGGAAAGTCATCTTTCGTCTCTGTCAGCTTGTTGTTTTCCATCTCCTGCACGTCCTCCTTGAGCGCTGTCACCTCTTCCTCCGTCCTCCGTAGCTTCTCCTTTATCTGCTCCTTCTCATTTTGTTCTTTTTGCAGCTCTTTTTTAATAACCAGTAACTCCATCTTAGTCGTCCTCAGCTCTTCCTGCGTCTCCTCTCCCCACACCTCTCTGAGATATTGTGCTTCTTCTCTCCATTTTAACAGCTCATCTTGTGCCTCCTCCTTCCTTCTTTTCTCCTTTTGTACCGCCTCCCTAAGCACCGACATCTCTAGATTGCTTCTCTCCATCTCCTTCTGCACTTCCCTCCTAAGAGTCCACGCCTCCTCCTCCTCGGTGTCCAACAGCCTTGCTTGCTGCTCTTTCGCTCTCATTGGTCCATCAGCTTCTTTTCCCATCTGTATCGATTTATCCTGCAGACGTTTCTTCTCTTCCCTCAGTATCATCAGCTCATCCATTTCTCCTTTCGTCGTCTCCTGAACTTCCTTTAGCGTGTTCTCCAGTCTCCTCTTCTCCTCCACCGTCTTCCTCAGCACCTCTCTTTGGTCCTTCATGTCACTTTCTACTTCAGACAGTTGTTCCTCCAGCCTCTTTGTCTCCTCCCCAGCTCTCCTAAGTGCTTCTCTCTCTTCCTCGGCCTCCCTAACTTTCTCCTCTAATCTCTTCTTCTCCTCCCCGACCTCCATCAGCTTACTTTGCAGTCTCCTCGTGTTTTCTTTCTCGGTTCTACTTAGTGCCTCCCATTCTCTTCTCTCCTCGTCCTTCTCCTCCAGTATAGCTCTTAACCGCTGCACCTCCTCCTCTTGCTCCACACAGATATGGTTAAGCTTTGTAGTCTCACTCTCGCTGTGTTCTGCCCTCTCCTGCCACTCCTTTATCTCCACCTGCAGCCTGTCACGGGCTTCCTCCATTTCTCTTACTCTTTTCCTTGCTCCCTCGCTCTTTGTCTGTCCCTCCTGTAGCTCCCTAACCTGGGAGGAGATCGTGTCATCTTTTTCCATACCTTTCCTACTTCCTCTCACCTCCTTTTGCTTTAGTCTGGCATTCACCTCTCGATGGTCCCTCTCTCCTTCCTCCTCCCCCTCCTTCAGATGTTCCCGATGTTCCTCCCCTACTTCTTCTCTCTCCCTCACCTGTAATTCCAGGCTCTGCTCCTTACATTTCGCCTCTGCCTTAAATTCATTAAACTTCTCATTGGCCACATTCAGCCTTTGCCTCATCAGCTCTGCCTCCGCCGCTTTCTCCTTTAGCTTCTCGAGCAGCTTTGCAACCACCTCCTCCTTCTCCTCGAGCAGTTTGTCTTTCTTTCTCCTTTCATCCTCTTGTGATGTTGAGATTTCTTTTTTCAGTCTGTTAATCTCCTCCTCTTGTTCTTCCACTCTCACCCTCCATCTGTCCCTCTCAGCTTCTGTCCTCAGCCGGTCCACCTTCTTCTCCTTTTCCTCCTCCCCCCTTTTCAATCTCTCCATCCGCTCACAGAGGGCTTCCACTTCTCTGTCCCTCTGCTTCGTCTCCTCTCTTCTCCTCTCCTCCCAAAACTCCTTCTCCTCTCTCAGCCTTTCCTCTGTCCTCTTTACCTCCTCTTCCAGTTCCTCCTTCTCTCCCTCTAATCGCTGTACTCTTTCTATCGTGAGGTTGATTCGAGTCTTCATCTCTATTACCTCCTTCCTCATTTTCTCCTCTTCTCTTTGCCTCTCCTCCACCTCCTCAGTTAATCCCTCAATGCAATTCCTCAGCACCTCAGCTCCTCTTCTCCCCGAGTTCTCACTAAAGAAACTCCTTTCTTCCTGTTCGGTCTCCGTCTCATCCTTCCTCTCCATTTCCTCCCTCCTTCTCCTCCTCCTCAGCTTCTCTATCTCCTCTGTCATCCTCTCCATGTCCTCTTGCAGTGCCTTCCTCTCCTCCTCACTCATCTCTCTCCTCTTCTTCTCATCTTCTGCCCTGGACATCATCTCCTCCAGCTCGCCTCTCAGACACTGGATCTCCCCTTTAAAAAGACAAAAAAGTTTTAAATACAACTAAAGTACTTTACATGAAAATCACTGTTGTTCCTATTAATGTCAGCACAACTGATATGTTTCACTTGAGTGTGTTCACTGGGATGACTTCATTCACACTGCATTTAATCAGAGTGTGTGTGGACGTTAGAAAGTTTGAGACATGTTGTCCTCAGAGCTATCGAGTCAATCCTCACAACTCTGTCCGAGGAGGAGAGCAGCTGTGGTCTCGAGACAGGCTGCTGGGAACAGTGGGAGACTGGAGGGAGACAGGACTGTGATCAGCACACTCAAGGCTGCTGCTGTCTGAGGAGTCTAAACCTGTCAGGTTGCTTGTCCCGTGGGAAAGCTGCTTAGAGGAGGCTCAGGAAAGAAAGAGGGGAAATAAGCAGACGTGGTAGCCAAGTGTTGGAGGCAGGGGTTAAAGCCATGCTGCAAACCTGTGGAGGTGGGGTGTAGGGGCTCTGGGGCCAGTCACTACAACGAGTCCTGTGAAGCAATAAAGCCATCGAACATCTGAGAAGCTGGTTGAAGAGAGGCAAGTCAGAGCTCGGTCACCCTGGGAGAGAGCCTCTCTAAGATGTCTTTTAATACTCAATCATGTTGCCAATTAAGCTAAAATCTCTGGTGCTGTTTATGTTTCAGCCTTTTGATGCCACCTTTGTTGAGATGTGTTACCGACTAATAGTGGTCTTAAAACAGGCCCATTTTCTCAGTTCAAACATGTTTAATGTTGTGAATAAAATGTTGGTTTATGAGATCTGCATTCTGTTTTTATATCTTCATCGCTTTTTTGGAATTTGGTTTGAAGTGCCACGTTTATATGTTTTCATTATTCTTAAAGGTTTGATATTATGACTTTAGGCGTACTGTCACTGACCATGTAAGGTGTCTTTGGCCTGCTTCAGAGTGTGGATGTGTGTGTTCAGCTGACATTTTTCCACCTCTGACTGTGAGAGACGCTTCTGCTGCTCACTGAGCTGCTGGTGGGCAGACAGCGACAGGGACCTGCAGGCAGAGAGAAACAGGATGTCAGTATGATGCGACCCGTACAAACAAACCCTGATTTTATTTCGCGTGCTCAGCACCGGATCTCCTGCAGATCAACTTCGAGCTGCTCCTTGTGCTTCTGCAGACTATCCAGCTCCTCTTGTAGCCGCCTACTCTCTCTGAGCTGCTCCTGCTGTTGTATGCTCCCATTTTTCACCTCCTCCATTGCGTGCCCCAGCCGGTCCTGCACCTCCTTCAGCTCCTCACACATTGCGGCATGCTGAAAGGACCGGTCATCCACCTGCTGTTCACCCACAGAGGGAAAGCTCCCGTCTTCCTCTGGCTCTCGTCCTCTCAGCTGCTGAACAGCATCTTCCTCAGCCTCTCTCTGTACTCTAACAGACACAGCACAATTCACTCTAATTATTCAGGATTGAAATCAAATTAACTTTACTGTTCTGGCCTGACGACTTGGGTGCAAACTGACCTCACCTGAGCTTGCTGAAATCCATGTTTAGGGTCTTGACTTCCCTCTCCAGGGAACTGACTTGTGACCTTTGAGCCTGCAGCTGTGATTGGCCCTCTGACAGCTCAGACTCCAGCTGGTAACAGACACGTGAACTGACTTACATGATGTACTAAAGCTGGAAGCCACAGAGAGGGGCATGTAGGGAGGAGTACCTGCAGCAGCTGTTTGTGCAGCTCTCTCTTGTCTGAGGCCAAAGAAGAGTTCAGGGTGGACAGCTTGTCTAGCGCATCCCGTCCCTCCTCCACCTCCCGTCTTAACGCGCTCTCTTGCAACGACAGACGCGACACGCACTCCCTGGACTGATGAGACAAAGATGGCAGCCAGAGCGTCATTCTATGCAAATGAGCAAGCTACGAGTCTTCCTCTGAGGACAGACACGTTCTCGGTGTCATGTCTGTACCTTCTGTAAGGCATCTCTCATATCAGAAGCGTCTTCCTCGGCTCGCTGCTTGTCCAGCTGCTCCCTCTCTAGTGCTCCCTGCGAGAAAAGAGGACGACGACACCAGAAGATGTTCAGCTGTTTTAAATGATGCACTACTTATTTTAGTGACAACAGTTTCTGAAGAGGACCATTTCCTGCTGTGTGCTAAATGGAAGAAAAGCTAAATCGCCCACAATACGATAGTTTCACAATATATGATTGTGATTTTTAACATTTTGCAGTAAGCGTAGTATTTGAATCACATTTAATGTGATTTATCACCTTTTTCAAACAGCCAGTCATCAGTCTGTAACTGAACGGGGTCCGACTGGCAGGTCTGTCATTCTATGCTGGATGGTTTTTGTTGATTTATGCCACGTTTGCTGGGCTAACGTTCTCTCAGAATGGTGACGCAGGAGTTTATTATGATTTTCATTGACTGATATTTGGTCTCCACGTAAAATATCACATCACTGCTCCGTCTCAGTTCAGGTATAAAAACTGCTTGAGTGACTGAGCCTGTTTACCTTCAGACTATACATTTCTGCTTGGGTCAAAGTCTCCCGCTTTGTTAGCTGGACGTTCTCCAACACCTCAGTCTCAACTCTGAAACAAAACCAGTGCATTG
>NW_005187688.1:13607-19089 GCF_000239375.1 Pundamilia nyererei | reverse complement strand
CACACACACACACACACACACACACACACACACACACACACACACACACACACACACACACTCAGACTGCAGGCGTGCGTGTGCCGCTTTTTGACTGTATAATGAACATCAGGCTGAGTAACTTTAGACATCTAAAATACATTTGCAATATTTTAAATGTGATAATGATTTTTTATTTCATGTAATTTATTTAAATTAGTTCAAATTAAGGAGCTGTCCTACAACAAAATTATGCTTTAATACAACATTAAGGGAAAATTGAATTTATCAGAAATGTGTGAAAATGATCATTTTCAGTTACAATGTAGCCGTCCGTACTTGTTTGAAGCGCTGTCATGTCGCTTTAGGATCAGCTGCACAGCGCTGTCCACACAGACTTGTTTTGTCTGGGAACCATGAACATCAGTGTAACACACTACAGCACAGTCTGGGCCTAAACACACAACTCCTTAAGATGATGGACTAATCCTGGCAGTTTGCACAGCCAACACTCAGTAACAGGAAGTTTTGAACAGTATACACAATTTTAACTACTTCAGTACTTTGGTGTTAAAACCTGCACTTTGAAGTATTTCACATGACAAATACACACTTTCCAACAAACTGGTGTGAAACTGTGAAAACCTGTAGACAATCAGGGATCAGGAGGCAGATATTGTGGCTACACTGACACAATCATAAAAACAGTAGTGACTTTGCATATAAGAACTATATTATGTTGTTTACCTGTAATTCCTCATTTCTCCACTGTAGGGCGCTCTCGGTCTGAGACAGGACGGAAAGCAAGCAGGACAGATCCAGGCTAAGGACACCCTCTGAGGAGATGTTCAGCGACTGACTGCTGGCTGAGGTCAGGACTCGGGACTGAACACAAAGTAGAACACAAGCTAACTTCAAATGCTTCACTTACTGCTGCTGACAGAGGCTCTTAGGGCTTCATGTAGACCAGCCATCAACACGAACTACTGCAAGAATTCAATTATATTGCTATAGCGTCAAATCACAACAACAGCCGCCTCATAGACTGTATATTGGAAGGTAAAGACCCTACACTAACAGAGAGAAACAGCCAGAGATTAAAAATAACTCCGTTAAATGCAGAGTGGTGTATAAACACATGGTGAGAGAAGAATGCTCATTGCATCATGGGAAGTAGAGCCATGCATGGGACTACTTTACCTCTGAGCATTACCCTCCTGTCCGTTTGTCACTCCCACAATATTTGTGTCCAATCCTGCCCACACTCGCAGACTCGTCATAGCTTCCACGTGACATCAGAGCTACTGGGACACGCCCACCTGGAGGGCAAAACGGTATTGCATCCTTTGCCCTCCAGGGATCCTTCAAACATCTTTTAGTTTAAAATAGCAGAAGTGACAGACAGCTGCTGAGCTGGTGGATGCACTAACTGACGCTCGTTTACAGCTGCCAGAGGGAACACAGAGTATGGCACCCGTATGTGAACACAGCTCTCCTAACCCCGCCTTACGGGCCAAATCGCACCGATCCCTGCTTCTCCACAGCAACCCTGTGGTGGCTCATTCAAACTGCAGGAATGATTTACTGACGTCGGAAAAATACTCTGTCAACTTCACTGTTATGACACAACTTTTCTAACCCTACACAGTAAATATCAAAGTCAACTAAACGTAAGACGAGTGCGAGTTCATTGAAGCTAGCTATGTAGCGCTAACCTGTGCTTCAACAGTGAACAACCTCTTGTTCTTCGTCTCCTACACAGTGGCATTGTTTACCCATCTAGGTCGAAAACACACAGCTGTCCACACTTTGAAAGCTTTAATCCTGGCATCAATATAAGGGGAGCGTTTCTCTACAAGATACAGGTAGATGTCCCTGAACTAGAGCTCTGGGAGAGACGTCATCACTTTCAGGGATTTAAATAAAGCTGGGTGACCTGATCCAGCCCCAACTTCAAGCTTTGTCAAAAAGGCCTAATCTTAAAAGTACAGATGGGGTCTGTCTCCTGAATCCAAGCTGCGAGTTTCTTCCGCAGAAGAGGGACCTGAAAGTTCAAGGCTCTGCCTCCCATTCTACTTTTGAACATCCCAGGAACCACAAGTAAGCCTGCAGTGTGGGAGCGAAGTGATACAGCACCCTGAGGACAACCTCATGGTGCTCTCCCAGTGTGGTGGCAAGATTTCCACGTGTAAGGTCTCTGGAGGTCTCTATGCCTATAAATGGTGAGTGTAAACTTTAGTTTGGTCAGACAAGACCAAAAATGAACTCTGCAGATGCCGTAATCCACCATGTTTGGATGTCAAGGGGCACCGCATATCAGCCCCAAAACCCCAAACCCACAGTGAAGTCTAGAGGTGGGAACATCCTGTTTGTGGGCTGTTTTTCAGCATACAGCACTGGCATGCTTCATAGAGACGAATATATAATAAATAGTAAATTGTTTTAGCAAAACAAACAGCTGAGAACGTTGAGTTGGTTTCAGAGATGATGTTACAGCTGGCCGGCCAATCAGCTGACCTGAATCCAAATGAAAATCTCTGCACTTGAGTTCTTTTTGCAACCTTCAGGATTTAAAAAGCTGCTTGTAGAACGCGTCAAAAATCCCACCTGAGCAATTTCTCCATACAAAAGCTGTCGTCACCAACAAAGCATTAAATACATTTCAGTATTTAATATTTCCCCTGTGTCATTTCTCATTATTACAGATTAATGTATGAACATCTATGGTTTGACGTCTTTGAATATTGGATGGGTTGTTACTGGTTGTTACTGGTTGTTACTGGCCAACACCCCCTTCAGAAATAGACTGACTGATAAAACTGGTGACGTGTTCAATAATAACTGTACTCATGTAACAACAGCAGTGATCCAGTTTCTATTTGACTTCGTTAAACAGGACAATAGAAACGCTGTCCTTGGACATCTGACCAACATAACACACTCACCAGTTTGATCACAGCATGGCTCACAGACTGCAGGCTTCTCTGTATTACTCTATGTCTCTCGGCCTCCCTCTCGCTCTCCTCCCTCAGACTGACCTCGGTCTGCAGTGAGCCAGTGAGCGCCTCAATCCTGGCAAAGAAAGGAGAATGATCGAGAGGAGAACAGAGGGAGGTGCAGGACGTGTTTGAACGTCTGGTAGAAGCTAATTTACCTCTGCTGCAGCTGTAAAACTTGAGTCTCCTGAACAGACTTCACCTCTGAAGTGCCTTGCTCGTCCTCGTCCCTCCTTTCCTCATCCTTCTCCTCTTTGAGTTCCAACTCTCCCAAAGAAAAGATTCGCATTGTGGATGAGAGGAGAGGAGGTGCAGAAGAGTTCGGAGGACAAAGGGCCAGATCGGAGGACGGAGGAGGAGAATAGAATGAAAAGGGAGGAAAGTGGGAAGCGAGAAGAAGGGGAGAAGCGGAGAAGGAGAGAGGATTAATGTAAAGTGTGCTGAGCCTCAGAGAGG
Source organism: Pundamilia nyererei (assembly GCF_000239375.1). Classification (NCBI taxonomy): domain Eukaryota; kingdom Metazoa; phylum Chordata; class Actinopteri; order Cichliformes; family Cichlidae; genus Pundamilia; species Pundamilia nyererei. The sequence goes on along the minus strand of NW_005187688.1, from coordinate 15,658 downwards.
AGGAGACAGAGTCACAGCTGGAGAGGAGAACGGATGAGAGGCGAGAAAACTCGGCCTTCAGCTGCCACAGGTCCCTGCAGACACAGACAGGTGGGTCAGCATGTTTACAAGCTCAGGTTGGTCATTTTGAAAACGGTCTGAACCCTGTCCTCTTCTAAAGTTCTCTCTTCTTTAGGGTCTTTGAATTCGTCCGAATGCTGATTGGTGGTGCTAATAACTGGACCAACTGTAGAGACGGTGCTCTGAGTGAAGCAGCCTCGCCTCGGACGTACCTGTCAGCAGCCGTTTTCATAGCGTGGCAGTCCCGTCTCAGAGCAGCCACAGATCTCCAGATAGACAGCAACCGAGCCTGCTGCTCCCCCACAAGACACAGCCGACGCTACACACACACACACACACAAATATAGAAACACAATAACTGCCATCTGAATGGTCACTTTCAAATTCAATTAAACTGCAGACCTCTCGCTCTTTCTGCAAATCAGCCTCTCGCTGCTCTGCCTCTTCCACAGCTGTCATCCAATCATTCGTCAGCTTCTGGAGGTCCTCCTTCAGGGCGTGGTTGGCCTGCTCTGATTGGACAAGTTGCTTGCAAAGGAGACTATTGGTGTCACCTAAACTGACTGACCTGAGGAGGGAGACAGATATAATTTATTAAATCAGCAGCTTCAAATAAAACCACAAACTTCTTTTTTAAACTGTCATGAAAAAACTGACAATATTTGTGTAGAACAATCACGATTATAAGTGAACTTCATTAAATGAAACAGCTATAGCAGTAATTCTGGCTCTGGGTTTGATAAAGCCTTTTTAAATACAATAAAATGATGTTATGACTTTTGGCCACTAGAAGAAAACCTGTAACAAAGATGAAGGACTGCAAGCTTCAGTGGATGGATGCACCTTTACTCAGACAAAGCTTTGGAGCACTTCAATACAAATGGTTCCTGTGTTTGCTTTTCAAATAAACAGACGCATGAAAGTGGAATTTCATTCATGTTTCAGGAGGAGAAGCTCCTCCAGTGACCGAGGAGCAGCCTGACAGACACCAGACTCTCTTAGTGTCCTTATGCATGTAGCAAGAGGATTAAACAAATGTTTCCTTAGAGTAACAATACACGTTTATGTAAAATAGCAAAAAGCTACATTTAAATATTGTAATATTTTTGTGACTGTTTAGTATATGTACTGTACTGTAGGTGTTTTAATTACCCTAAGAAATAAAATCATTGCATTAACTCTCAAACGCTGATTCAGCCTCCTATCAAGAGCTGAATTTACCACATGAACTTTTTTCATTCTAACCACACAGACGTGTATAAAAACTACACTGAACTATATAATAAATGTGAACTAACATCAGGCTGGTCCTGACAGCTTTGTTCCTCAGCTTCTCTGTACTTTGACATCGCTTGTTGTGTTCTGTAAAATTCAGTATTCAGACCAACATGAACACTGATGAACACATAAATGTACAATGCCTGAGGCTGCATGGAGGAAGCAGCAAAAGGATTTGACAGTAATTAGCACTGATAACTTTGCAGAGTTTCACTTTTGGTGCACAGCTGCATGAAAACGTTTGCACAATTTTGAAATGATGAGAACTTCTGAAACATCTTAAAAGCAAGAACAATAAATAGTTGTTGATGCTGCCCTGCTTTTATCCTCTGGGGTCAAAATGATCCCAGTTATTTAAACTATACAGTATAAATTGTTAATGCTGTGTTTCATGTTCTTCTCGTTTTGCAGTTTGGGGCCTGCAGACCTACACAGACACCCTGTTTTTGACTGAAAATAACAGGAAATACTTTGACTTAGCACAGATTGGTGTATGCTGAACCTTAGTCAGAATGCTGTTTTTGAATCAGCACATAATCACACTCTGGGGTCAAAGTTCACCCCATCACACCATTTCTTTAGTCCATTTTACATGTAAGGCCAATGCGACCTCTTTTACATTAACTTACTTTTGAGCAAAAATGAATAAAATCATAAATGATTCTGATTATAGTTGACCTGGGGCCCGTTCTTCGTACGTCGCTTACTACATC
>NW_005187688.1:8944-12122 GCF_000239375.1 Pundamilia nyererei | reverse complement strand
CCCCAGCACAGATGGATATATGCCACAGGTTAGTGAGGATGCTGTTTTTAAACGGCAGCAAATGATGACACCTGTTGTATTTAAAATGATCCCGTGTGTTTTGGCTGTCAAAGACGAACGAGGGCGGGGCAAGTTCGGGCTTATTCCTCTGTACTGTTGCTGGTATGAAGCAGAGATTGTCACAGGTGATTATTTCTTCCCCTGGAGACCTGCTGTAAGGTGTAACTCGCATGTCTGACTTTTTCTGAGCCAGCACGTTTGCCAGCACACACCTGCAGCTTAAAGAAGTCCAGACGCTTTTCTTTCCAGGCTCATTAGACAAACTACACAGTACTTTCTACATACTGACAATGCACAGCACACTGTGGGAATCATAGTTTCTAAGTTCTACATGCTTTGATTTCCAAACACAGGCGTGTCACCAGAACTTGAGGGTCTAAATTCATGTGGTCACAGCAGGTCTAACCCAGCACAGACAGACATCTCCACTTACCTCTGTTGTTCCTCCTCCAGTCTGAGAACGGCGCTTTCCAGAGAGTCATCTATGATTCTCTGTTAAAGCAAACACACAACAGCTGTATGCCGACACTCGCTGTGGTAGTTTTACTGTATCGTAGCAGACAGTGTGTTTGTGGTACTGCAAATACTATTGCTTGAGTCTGACCTCAGTGCTGAGCATCTGTGTATGATTATCCTGCAGCCGAAGCTCCAAATGCTGACATCGTTCTCTGTATTCCAACACCTACAATAAAACCACAATCAGTATATTTTCCATCTCCCACTGCATCTACTCCAATTATGAGTACAGCACTACTGTTTGGCCTCACCTTGTTCTGGAGCCTGTGGATCAGCAGGGCCTGCCTGGCCTCCCTCTCTCTCCCCTCCCTTACCTTCTTCTTCCATTCCCTCTGCTCACCCTCTAGTTGCAGAGAGAGAGCAAGTGAGGGAGACAACGACCGCCACAGCTGGTGGGAGGATGGAGACAGAAAGATGTAAAGGCTTAACTTCGTCTAATGATCAGCAAAACTCCCCTGCCCCTTCTCACCCTGTCCTTCAGAGCTCTGTTCCTGGATTCCAGCTCATCTTTTTCAGCATGACTCTCTGCCAGCTCCTCCTGCAGCCGACACACCTCCTGATTAAGATGCAGCTTCTCTTCCTGCCAGTCTATCAACAACTCTTCTTCCATGTTTGGAAGTCCACCTGTCTGCAGTGCACCAGGAGACACACATGACTTTAGCAAATGAGTGAATTAATTACATTTTGGGGGGGGGGAACAAAAAACACACAAATAAACAAATTTTTTTTGGCAAAAAAAAAAAAAAAGGTGCTTTCTTATTCGACCGTGTGTGTGTGTGTGTGTGTGTGTGTGTGTGTGTGTGTGCGTGCGTGCGTGCGCAATGGGGCAAAGGAGAAAAGGCAGCAAATCTTTTGTGCTGTATTTTGTATGGTCTTCACAGATCTCCATCACCCACTCCTCCTCATGTCTCTGACATAGCTGGAGGGACACAATCAGTTCATTCTGTGCAGAACTAAACTTACATGTCTCACACAGATTTTATGCAAGTGCACGCAGAGACTGAAGCAGGAAATATGAAAACCGCTGTTGTAAGACCCACCTGCGATTTCAGGTGTTGACGAGCCAGCTGATCCAAACTAGCTATGCTGAACTTACTTCATGGTACAGCCCTCAAAGCTGAGATGCCTCCAAAACTACATACTAACGTCACACGACTGTTTGGCGTTTGTGTCCAACCTTGAACTGAAATGAAACACAATCAAGGTAAATTATAAACACACAGCGCTGACTTGGCTGATGCAAATAGGGCATTTAAAAGTTACACACAACCATAACAACTTTAGATTAGGGATGTGCACAACTAGTCAACTAATCGTTGCTATTGTCACTACTCGGTGCCAGAAGTTAACTGGTAGTCAGTGCTGGTGCGGTAACAACCCTAACTCTGAGTTTGGACCATTCGCTGAACTTGTGCCTTCACATATTCAGGTTTCCGTGCACATGTTGCAAACACCGGCACTGCCGTCTGGCTGCGTGCAGTCTGTTCGGTCTGGGTCGAGAGCTTTCGGCCACATCGTCCTGCAAACCTTGGCTGCACTTCCTAACTGCTGCTGACAGGGTGAGGAAACGGTTTTCTTCTGACTGCCTCTGTTTTATTGAAATGCTTGGCCGTCAATTATGGTTACAATAAAGAAATAACTGAGAAAACACGAATTTCTTTACATTTGTGCTGAATGTAAATAACCTGCCTGGGGTACCAGGATTAGCAACATCCACGTAGCTTTTGGGAAGCATTAACGCTCACATCCATATTTGGCGTCGCAGCTGACCGGATGGAGACGTATGTGTACATTACGTTATTGACACTGGGTGTCACGATCAACGTACGTCGCTTAACGGTCACCGTGTTTTAAAGGTTATGAAGGACTTTTGAGGCATTTAATCGTTTTAAGCAGGTTTTATACTTATGCAGCGTTATTTCCAGAGCAAAATAAAGCGGAGGACGTTTTATAACAGAGGTTGGTCTCTCTGCAGGTCTGGCGTGATTTCCTCCTCATCATATGAGCTAGCTACTAACTACCTGACTGTTGAGCAGGATGTTCGTTAACGTGGAAGCGCAGTTTTCCCCTCTGCAGGTAGCTGCTCGGATATAATCCCAGAGTCTGACTAATATGGCTCCAACAATCCGTTTCGTCCTCTGACTACGGGGAGCACACTTCTTCTGCCAGCATGCTAACACCAGGAAACATACATTCATTCGTTCGTACCTTAAACTGTTGCCTCGTTCAGAAAATGTCAGAAATAAAACATTAAGAGTGTAAACACAAACTGGTGTTGTCAGCGTATTCAAACCAAGAACCTCACCTCTCACCCGGACATAGACAGTCATGTGATCCCACCGAAACGGAAACTTCCGCTTTGAGCGACACCTGCTGGCAGGAAATATTTACTAGTGATGATACCACTGATTTCCTTTCCGATCCGATACCAAGTAGTATTCAGGATGGTGTCGACGATACTGATCCGATACCGATACTTTGTACAAAAACTTATTTTATTTATTGTATTTCAAATTTCACCTTCACAATGATCACAGGACATCAGATTACTTGTTCTTATCACTTAATAATGCAGAGTTCATCATATAGAAATAAAAAACTG
>NW_005187688.1:6328-8439 GCF_000239375.1 Pundamilia nyererei | reverse complement strand
CACTTTGATAACTTAAAAATGTTATTGTTTGGCTTTTTCAGTGTTTTATTTGTTCGTGAGTAAATCGGTTTGGCTGAGATTTAAGTTATTAGATTAGATTAAATTAAATGTAACTTTATTATTCCACACAGCTGAATAAACGTCAAACTGAAAATGATTAAACAGAAGTGAGAGACGGTGGAGAGTTTACGTCAGCGCCCGGTTATATTAGAGAGCAAGGAGCAGATGGCAGAGTTTCACTCCACCGAGGAAGCGCATGACGTACCCCGGCTTTCTTTAGACCACGAAGGCCGAGTCCTCAGGTGGAAGCAACCTCTGAATTTGGACACTCCTGCTGTTTCCAGGCCGGTCAATAATAACGGTGACAGCCCTTTTGAATATCTCCATAATTCTGAGGTCTCAAGGTTGGCAAGTATGGCCACAACACCTCACTCTTGGAGCACTTTTTGCCACATGTATCGCAAACCACGTCTCAGCTGTTTGTGGAGGTAAAATACATCCGCACAATTACGCTCAGCCATTGTTGTGAGTGCGCGCGCCAAGGGGCTGCGAGACATTTATACAGCCGTATTTCGCCCATGACTATGAAAGGCGGAAGAGGAAGTAGTTCCTTTGAATGTAGAAAATCCGAATGTTATAGTTTCTTTCCACTGTGTTCCTGTTAATGATAAACTACAAATTTACCCTAAATTACTAAAATATCGATATTTTTAATGTGAGAATCGATTCTAGAACATAAATGATTGGTATCGGAGGAATCGATATTTCAGGATCGATCCGCACATCACTAATATTTACGTTTCTCTGTTTATTCTGCGCTTTGTCAGCGCGTTTGCAGCTGCCTTAAGACGTACATCCTTCAGCAAACACTATTTTCACCCTGTTAACATATATTAGGTTGTTTAAATTGCTTAGTAATTAGGCACAAAACACTGCTTGTTGTGATAACCACAAAGGTTTGTAGTTGTTTGGGGGCTGGGTCACCTTAGTTTGAGCTTTCTGGGAGTTGTCGTCAGATTTGTTTTACACACTAACAAACAAAGCTAGAATCACGCTGTTTTATTTTTACAGCAGTGAAAATAAATGTGAATTTCCCTTTTTTTTTTACCAACTATAGTCTTGTGTAAAGACATTATCAAGTTTACTGTTAGTGCAGAAAATGGAACTCAGCCAAGCTGGCTCTTGAAACTGTACATGGTGGCAAATTCAGTTGTGTAAATCCACAAAGAGCAGTAGGTCAGCGGATTACAGCATGTACACAAAGAAAATCTACTAGAGCTCACATTAGAAATTATGGTTAGTTGTGACAAGACTACAGTTTCCCCTACATGGCAGATCTCACTTTAACCCCTGACTGTACCCATTTTCCTGTTTAGGTACTTTGTCACTTTTACTTGCATAAAGAAGTTAATTCAGTAATTCAACTAATACTGCAGTATTTTTTTAACACAGGTACCTGTACTTCTACTTAAATACAGAATGTCTGCACTTTTCCCACCTGTGGTTATGAGTACCATTCACAGAGAGGTGGGGAATGACTACAATCACAGCAGTGTAAGATTGGGAAAGATGTACGCTAATATGTACCTTCTCCAATATCAGCATGGAGGAAACGAAGGCATTCACATTTCAGTGGATGCACTGTGTATATGTATAGCAAGCAGTAAGGTATTGAGGCCTCATGGTTGTTTTAGATTATGTTTATTTTAAGTACTTATTTCTCTGTATTAGGTTTAAGAAATTAGCAGCAGGAAAATAAGTTCATGTCCAAATATATGTTACATTACATGTTTAGCAGATGACGATCTCTTTATTATCTAATTTATTTCTTGTTGCACTTTACATAGAAACAGGAGCTGAAGTGTTATTTGCGCTTAATTTCAATAAAGGAGCTGGATTCCAAGCCACATGTTTTATGAACTGGCAAATCTACTCTGAAACACGAAGAGTGGGTCTCCTCTGTTCAGAGAGGGTAAGAGGGTACCATCTTACAGTGCTCTGATTGCAGCCATCCCCCAACTCTCTGTGTATGGTACTCATAGTCATAAGCATCATGACCTCACAGGCCATTGTTAGTCAGTGGTGTCAGTTTCGGTCATTATGCAAATGAC
>NW_005187688.1:2922-4540 GCF_000239375.1 Pundamilia nyererei | reverse complement strand
CGCCTCCCCTGCAGCGGTGCTGCAGACCACGCCCCGCCACACACCTTAACCAGGTAAAATACATATTTAGGCAGAATTTTGCAAATATCTATTTTTCATTTTTTAGCAGCATCGAGCTTTTTTCCAATTATTTTTTTAAAAGTCAGGTCAAGGCTCCAAAAGCCCAAAGGCGATATGAGGGGGGCGGGTCACAACAGTTTTTGTTTGCTGGATCATTTTAGTTCAGCTTTCCTTTTGTTATATTTCTTTAAGAGTTCAAAATGTGTTAATTACATAAATAAAATGTAATTTTCTCTGCAGCACTTCATGAATTTAAGCAACACACCTTAGTTGTTCACACAAAGCATAAAGGTAAAAAAGAATATATACAGTGTTATCTTCATTTTAGATGTCAAAAAGTATTTGCAGCTCCCAGAGTTTTCTGGAAACCGGATCCAAATGGCTCTTTCAGTGTTAAAGGTTGCAGACCCCTGGCATAGACGAACACTTCTGAGTGATTCTTGTTCATCATCCATGGATAACACCGCGGCAACTCCTGCTAAGCAGGCTGTGGCGGAGGTGTGGTCCCGGGAGGAGGAGTGCAGTGAGCTCAACGGGGCGGTGCTGGAGATGCAGGTGAGAACAGCTGATGGCGTCTGGACTGATGATGGTTTCCTTCCCTTTTATAGTGAGACGGGAGAGGAGCGGAGGGGAGGCTGGAAATCAGCTGAGACCGGAGCTGTCAGACTGTGGACGATCATAATAAATGAAAACTAGAAATAAACGTGGCATCTGGCGACAAACAACTGTGCGTGTGTGTGCGTGTGTGAAGTGCATTTCACACGGGCAAAACTTGATTTTACTTCAGCAGCGTCTGAAGGTGAGCTTAAAAATGATTGCAGCCTATACTGTGGAAGAGATGCTGCCGCTGCGTACTGTACAGTCTCCGTCTTTAAAAAAATATTATTTAAAGAGTTTAATTTCTATTGTTTGTCCACTCAAGGTTTAGAGGGATTTTAAGAAGTATTTAGTTAAATTACTTATTGAGTAATTAAGTTACTTTTCAGACACAGTATTTTAAAGTATTTTAAATACAGTATTTTAAATACAATATTGATTAAGTAATTAGTAATTAATTACTTTTTTAAAGTAACTTACCCAACACTGCTCATGCCATTCCCGGGAACACCTGCAGCTACTTTGTTTCAAGGAGAAGGGAAATCTTCTTTTTCAGGATTGTTCAGGACCCACGTCCACCCCTGAAGAAGAAACGGTGTCCCAAAAACCTAAGGTAGGTCCAAAAAATTGTCATTTTGACAGTTAACTTAGATTCACATAGTTTATCCAGGACAGCATGGATGTCTGAAGTATACTGTTCCAGAGCGGGGGAGTAGATGATAATGTCATCCCCTTGCAAATCCCCAGAAATATTTCCATCAGTCTCTGGAAGTCAGCGGCTGCATTCTTGAGTCCAAATGCCATTACCTCGAACTGATACAAACCAAAGAGATAGATGAAGGCCGTTTGATCTCGACTTTCCTCATCTATTTTCACTTATCAGTAATCATTATTCAAAACCAATAACTACATTCAATTAGGGCTGCTCGATTATGGCAAAAATGATAATCACGATTATTTT
>NW_005187688.1:0-1547 GCF_000239375.1 Pundamilia nyererei | reverse complement strand
GTAAAGCACGAGGGAGGGGCTAATAATCGGCTCAGTCATTTTTAATGATCGTTGAAAGCCCAGATCGTAATCGTGATTAAAATTCGATTAATTGAGCAGCCCTACATTCAATACTGCTTGCTATTCTCCCAAGCCAGCGTCCAATCCGGGATGCCACTTTGTTATGTGCCCGTTTGCTTGCCAAGGAGGTTCGACAATGAGTTGCCTCTTCTGTGGTGCCAATCAGGTTTCTCTGCAGACACATAAGATGAACCCTAGTTTGTTTTGCAAACCATGCACAAGGGATGCTTGAGCTCTTTCAGACCACTCTAAACATTAAACGAAATCCAGCTCAATATACTTTGTAACCACCAAGCGATTTATTTAACACTGAAGTTCTCAGCTCATTACAGGCTCATAAATCTCAGTAAACAACACAAAACAAAAGAAACAAACAAACCAACAAAAGATTTTCAGTCTGGGTTCCCTGTCAATCCCTTAGTTCATTCTAGTCAGTTTAAAGCAGAAGAAAAATACACATAAACTCCTCTTCAGATGTCTCACTCACCATGAAGCTCCACCAGGAAGTGGAGATCCTGTAGAATAGTTTGTAATTCTTCCCATTGTTTAAAATCTTCATAACAATAACCTTTTCAATCCGCTATGTGTAGACATGGGGAAGACTTATGGCACCGAGCTGAAATGAAACATTTAGGTGCAATCCGACTGTCACACACTGTGTGCCAATATGCTTTTTTAAATACATTTGACCAAAGTTCTGCGTAAGTCTCTAGATGCATTTGACCCAGTATTTTGTATTTTTTCGCTCAAGTTTATTCTGTGAATTATGGTCTTCTGTTTGTATTAAATTTTATAGTTGTTAGGTCTGTGTTCTGTTTCTGTCCTACGTCTCTGTGTTCCCTCCCTGTTGTCTGTGCATACTTGTTGTATTTCCTATTTTACTTTGATCGTCCCTGTCCTGTGTATAGTGTGTCTGGTTTTGCTTCTCCTTGTCTCGTCAGCTCTGATTTTTCCCAGCTGTTTTTCCCTCCTGTCTCCCATTCCTGGATTGCTCCTGTGCGTGTACAAGTTTCTCCCTGCATGTCATTCTGTGAGTTGCGGTTTCTGATTCATTTGTAGGTTTTCCCAATTTAAGTTTTTCATAGTTCCTGTTGTTCCCATCGCCACGCCAGTCTGTCTCCTCAACTTGTGAAAATAAAGTCTGCTCACATCCAAGCCAGTACCTGCGTTTGGGTCCTTCTCTCACAAACTCCACACGTTTGCTACTGCATCTGTGACAAAATGTGTATTTATTCATTAAATAATTCTGAAGACTAAACAACAGGAACCACAATGGAGAAAGGATTAAATAAAATTCAGGGAATAAACTATAAAGATAACTACAAGCAGAAACAAAAATGCAAAAGGTGATAAAAAAAAAACTAAGATGCCACATGCCACGACCAAGGAGGGCGTCATACCCCGTACATATGGAATATGTAACGGCGTGGAGAGATAGTCTCGATATGATAGAGAACAACTTTAAGGGTATCTTAGTTTTTTTTTTT
>NW_005187687.1:667653-668676 GCF_000239375.1 Pundamilia nyererei | reverse complement strand
ACCACAAATTTTGTCTTGGTTGTATCATTTTATTTTTTTGTATTTATCTGTGACACCTTAAGCCCTTTGCTCAAGGAATCAGTCTACAGAATGAAAGGGCGATCCAAATAGAACTCTATGAGTGTGGTGCAACTGGGCAGAGGGAGAACACATCTGCAAATCCAGCAACATCTGCTCTCTGGGCTGGTGTGAGATGGTTACATCTCTCGGCTACCTTGGGAAAGACTGTCCCTGCAGATGTGCTTGAAGTGGTGATATCCATGAAAGATGAATGGATGGTTTGCAACAAGATTATAACATGATAAAATGTGGACCAAGTGAGCCGTACAAATACTTTCTGGATGCACTGTAATCTTTTGCACCAACACATCTGCTTCCTATATGGACTTTTCTTTTGCACTTTTTACTAATATATACATGAAGCAAAGATCAAACGATATATGATTCAACGCACAAATGACTGGTCTATGTATACAGACTGTCAGGGCTCTGTGTGCGGGCAGGTGGAAATGTGGAACCAAATGCAGGACTCCGAGACAAAATGTAACTGAAAACCACAGCTTTTATTGCTGGCATGAAACAAAAACAGAAACCAAACCATGAAACCAAACAGGAACACACAGGTAGGATCTGAGGGTATGACGCGACAATGAGCACAGGAAAACACAGGGCTAATATACACAGGGTGGTAAACATTTTTCATGACATTGGATTTACAGCCAGAGGATGTCATATTCCACACAGACAGATGAGGCAAATTTACAGGTTACTTAAACTAAATTAACTTCTGACTTGAAAAGTGTTGATAATGATATTTTATACTCAGAAGGACAAACGGAGGTGGTGAACACACAGTTTCCTCAATACAATTACATGAAAGTGTAGTGTTAGGAGCACTTAACCAATCAGAATTATGGTGATTGGATAGTAAGTTTACTGGCAGGAAAGTGGCTTATTTTACAAAAAAAGTTCATACATTTTCCCCATAGTATATGTTTATGTTAAATGCATACAATGCTGATT
>NW_005187687.1:663687-667633 GCF_000239375.1 Pundamilia nyererei | reverse complement strand
GTGTGTGTGTGTGTGTGTGTGTGTGTGTGTGTGTGTGTGTGTGTGTGTGTGTGTATACCTGTTTGCACTGCACGGGAGTTTAGTATTAAAAGCATTATTAAAATGCATGAGCTCTTTAAGCCCTTTAGTCAGTAAGATTGAAAAAACCTACTATATTAATAAAGTTTAGCTTACTTCAAGCCAGTAAGGAGAGCTGGCAAAAATGCTGTGTGAGTTGACAGATTTATCACAATTCTCTTATTGAGACATTGGCGAATCTGACAGATTATTATTAGTATTTCATTAAATTGATGTTTAAACAACAGTTTTAGTCTTTTCTACCTACTGCCGCAATAGCATTTAACCTTAATCTGTCTGCTAATTTGCCATATGGTCAACAGATTAAACTAGAAATCTACATTTAGAGAATTGTTGGCTTTCTCTAAGAGCAACATGACAAAATTAGAGCTGTCAGCCTTAATCTCGTTAAAATGACGTTAACACCTTAACCGCATTAACGCAGCAAATCTCTGTTAGCGAGTTACCACAGATCGCCCTGTGCGTGGGGCTGCACGTCGTCAACACGTTAACGAGCTAACCGCATATTGCGTTGACACTGTGCATCCCCACGCCTTGCTTTACAGGAAACTGATGGGCAATATTTAGCATTTTTCATATTTTAGGATTATATACTGATGTATATAATCTGGAAATTGTGAAGCTGTTTGCAGTCAAGTCAAGAATAAAGTCTAAGAATCTTTAAAGACAAAGGAACTAATCCTGATCCTTTCTCAGAGATCTGAGGGATATTTCAGGAACTGTGACTCAATTTTCCTAAATGGTTATTAGGCAGTGATTTCATGATTGCTGATCTCTTATCCTGAACATATACCACTTCCATGTCCTGAGTGCTAAGGCTAGTTAAAGTAGTTTGGGTGGGTAGTTCAGGGACTTTTAGAGGCAAATATAAATAATCTTTTTTATTTTTTTTTATTTTAAAAGGGTAAAATACTCCCAAACTTATGTCACTTGAGGCTAGTCAGTGTGGATTTCCTGATTCATCTGAGGCACCAGAACTTCCATTTTGTGCCAGAATACAAAACATAAAACTAATGGTTTGCTGGTTTAAGTAATCTAACACTAAAATTTGATTAGATGAAAACACAGGTTACAACTTTGTTAACTTTGTTTTTTGTTTATTTTTTCATTCTGACTATTGCGACTGATTAGATCAATTACCAAAGAAAGAAAGAAAAGCACCAGGGTAGAAAAAACATTCACATACAGTACAGTTCTTATACAGCAATGCCAAAAAGAAAAAGAAAATACTCCAGAGACTATTAAATCTCCAGGGGCTCTAAATTCAAACTATTACACTGAATATTATCCACAGGGACATATTAATAAGCTATTGTTGCCAAACAAAAGAAATTAGTTCCCTGGGTATATTAGGGATGTTCAGATAATCCCTCAGAGAGAAATAACAGACTGCTTTAGGCCTACAGGAAACTGATCTACATTCTGTAGCGTTGTATTGTAATCAAAATGATTTCCAAGAAAACTGAAACAGCACTGTGGTTGTAACTTACACTTAGTTTCACAATATGTTGGACAGTGTTTGGAGTTTTGCCTCTACGCATCACTATAATAGATATTAAAACAGTCAAGATATGATTCAAATGGAGAGTTTAAGTTTTCATTTAAGAGGTTGTATGAAGTGTTACATTAACTTTTCAGGTATTGGAGGCATTTTTATGTACTCCTGCTTAGATTTAACCTGAATGAGTGAGCTCCAGTCACTAGGAGTGCAACGATATACAAAATTCACGGTTTGGTTCGTTACGAATACTTTGGTGTCACGGTTCGATATTTTTTTGATACAAAAAAAAATGTTCATGCCTTTTTTAAGTTATTCAAATTATAAATTATTTCTTTTAACTCAAAAGTATAGTTTCTAAATTAAATGTTGCTGAAACAACAAAATAAAAAATAAAAATTATCTGATGGAGAAATCACTCATCTGTGGAAAAGAGTTTATTACAGAGAAACTGCTCTTTCCAAAATAAAAGCTATTTTGTCGACAGCAATAAAAGTAGCAATTGCCCTGTCTATCTCTTGCCCTCTTAGAATCATGTGCTAACGGCTGTCTAAATAACTTGGGTAAAGTTTGTAGCATGTGTGTTTATTGTTGTTTTTGTCTGCTTCCACTTGTCTTTGCATTAGCAAATGTGAAGTCATATTCGTTGTGTTCCGACCAATTGAGCATTGCGTGGCACATTCGACATACTGTTGTACTTTTGTCCACGACCTGCTTAAGTAGAGTCTTACTTAACATGAAAACCAAAACGGTTCCAAATGCCAGATCTGAATGACGGTGGATGAGGTTCAATTTTGGGTAGCGTTGAGGCAGTTGCCATGCTAACTTGAGTGAATGCATATGGGCGGCGCTCAGTGGATCTGCGCTCGACAATGCAGGATAGGCGGAGTAATCAAACGCAGATCCACTGATCCCTCAACACAGACGGCATCGTCAGAAGAAAGGTTGATCAAATAAATTAAAAATTTTATATTGTTCAATACATATGCGTACCGAACCCAAAGCACTGTATCGAACGGTTCAATACAGATACATGTATTGTTGCACCCCTACCAGTCACATATTGATTTATTTAGTCAACTGTGGTGACGTAGAGACAAAACTGTGTGTATTTGTCTGATGAATTTTGGGCCTAATTATTGATCTGTGATTGACTCTTTCAGTGAGTTTGTTCACCAAATCACTTGGTATAATACAGTCCCTAGGCCTGAGTTGCCTGAATAATAAGTGAAAAGGCCCTAAAAGATTACAGGTTTACAGAATTAGCATGATCTTACTTTCCATCCTTACAAAGAGGTCTGTGAACTGCTCTTCAGGCTGATCCCAGAGGAATCCCACCACAGTGCCACTGTATCTTCTCATTTTCCGCCCACAAGAGGCCTGATCTGTTTTTCTACTCCTAATAGGCTGTTCCTTGGAGGACAACACTGTTGTCTGCTAAACTTGTTATGACCAAACTGACTAATTGATCCTGAGAGGCTTCAGAGAAAAACACAAATATTTATCACACAGATGGCTCAACTTATAATTGTTCAAGAACTTTTTGTTTTTTCTAGTCATTTTAAAGGTGCATTCAGATGCTTCCATCACAGGGAAGCATCTGTGATGGAAGCGTAAGAAAGATGCGTCGTTCTTACGCATCTGACTATGACATTTTGCTTTTTGAGCTTATATCTTATTTATTATTTTTGTGGATTTTTGCTCTGGAACAGAAAAAAAGGCAGAATATAGCAGGTAGTGTTCTTTCTTAAAAGAGAATTTTCATTTAAATTCTTTTAAATAATAGAATTAGTGACTTTTAGATGAAAGCCCGTGTTTCTCTGCACAGGGTCTACAAGGCCTGCAGCAAAACACACAGTCTTGGTAATGTTCATTATGTGGCCTCATGTAGCGTCTTAATTTTGAAGCCAATCCTCACATTAATCCAAAACACATGAATTCCCTTCAGTTTATCTCATATAACTCACATATTATACTCACTGACTCAATGCTTTGTAAGGGTCACAATGATCAATCCACTTCTTCATTTTGGGTCCAAAGACCATGGGCTGGCGGGGGCCCTGCTGTAACAAAATGGGAATAAAATTCAGACTTTCCAATTACGCCAAAAATGTGCAATACATCAGAGTTTTATATGGTTACGCAATAAATCAAGATAAAAGGTGTGACACTTGATTCCACTGACCTTTACGTATTGTGATAGGCCTTGGTATAGGCCCCATTTGAAATATAGTCAACTACCCCAAATAATTGATGGTAAATTACATTTTGACCACAAGGGGCAAAGAACAGTATGAAAGAAGGGCTGATATGGCTTCTTTTACATGTAGCAGGCTGTCTTGATAAATAAATCAAATTCAAATTCAAATT
>NW_005187687.1:653543-662840 GCF_000239375.1 Pundamilia nyererei | reverse complement strand
GGTGTTGATGTGACAGGACCATGACAGGTCCTGCGTGATGTGAACTCCGAGGTATTTGAAGCTAAATAACCTTTATAGCTGCCTGTTTTGAAGGAAGGAAGGTTCAGGGATTAAGCAATCAGCATCATGGGCTCATCCAATTAGAATAAGAATAAGCAGTCATCTAATTATTCACAGGGTTCTCCTTTTATTTTCAAATCAATAAAGCAAAGAAGGAAGGAAAGAAAGAGTCACATGGACTGCTCTCTCTAAAAAGGACATAAAGTATGATTTAAGTAACTCAAAATGATACATGAACTCAGGAGACTCAAAGAGAAACTCACCTCAGCTGCCGCCCCATGTGGGAGTGAAGAAAGAGTGAGGGGTAGGTGAGTGCAGTCCTTATATAACAAGTGACAGGTGAGTGCAATTAAGGCCAAGCACCGCACCCAATCAAAGGTGACGAAAAGAAACAAGGTGCATCTGGTGAAGTGAATGTGCTAAAAGGTGAGCCTTTACAACAGCCGCCCCCATATTTCTACTGAGAAATATGTTCAAAGGATTAGAGATGCTCTTTTTCACAAAGCGGGGGCAGAGGAATCAGACATGCTACAGGTCTAATATAGGTTCAGGGGATCGACCTAGAGGTCGACAATGCAGGCCAGACAGTTCAGGGGGCCGACCATGTAGCCAGTGGTGGCGGCAAAGCAGGTCCAAATGCCAACCGCGTGGGATGCAGCGGCAGGCCCAGACCTGCAGACCGTTGGGCAGTTTTGCAGGTGCTGGGGGCAATGTACGGGGCTTGGCAGAGGCAGGACCAGGTGATGCAGGAGCAGGCAGCGCCCTGGCCACTGGCGGAATGGCAACCACAGGCGGTGGAACTGGTGATAGTGGCACTGCCGGTGATGACATAGGTACTGCTGATGGTAGAGTATGAGGTGCCTGAATGAATTCAGAGCCATCAGCGGACACAAGGATGCGCTGGAGCGGTTCTCCTGAACCTGAACTGGAAGATGTGAACAAACATTGGGCATGCGTGGAACTGCTCTGGGGTTGGAAGTATGTGATTGGACCTTGGAGTGTCCACCCTAAGCGGGTTTTGACTGCTGCGGGAGATCCAAATGGTCCATGTCTAACTGGTGCAATAGGCGTAATAAGGTGGGTATGATCAGAGCCTATGAGCAGTAGTGGAGCTGCTTTGTTAATAAAGGTTAATGGGATACCTTGAAGATGCTTGTATCTCGGTTGAAGAGAGGATACGGGGTAGGTGTGGTCTGAAAGTGCTAAGTGACTTGTAGCGAAGGCATTATTAATTGTGTAAGTTTTCTCTGGATGTGCGATGGGAGAAATCTGGAAACTCACACAAGAACCTTGAATAGTTTCAACTTCTTGATGGACAGTTCTGAGTGATAATTTTTCAGCTTTCCCAGTTAGGTGGAGATGCTTAGCTGCAGATGTCAGAAGCATGGTACGTTGGGAGCCATCATCAAGTATTGCATACGTTTCCAGGGTTCTTTTGCCATTACGCAGGAGCACTTTCACAACCTTTAATAGTACACTAGGACGATCGCTAGGTCTATCAAAGTACAGTGTCCTCACTACAGGATTAGTTTCAGTTCTAGGTCTCTGATTCACCTCACATAGGATCTGTAGATGTCTTTCCATGCAGGTGGCACATGCTTTCCTCAGATCACACTTCGCAGCCTGATGAGCTCTAGCACAACGCCAACACCGTTTGTTTCTCTTTATCCAGTTTATTTTCTCATCCTTTGTCTTGTTAATGAACTCAGGGCACTTGCTAATGTGGTATTCAGGTGAGCAGCAATATGCACATCTAGCCTTAGTCATTATGATGGGTTGTGCTGCCTGTACAGGATCGGATGCATTTTTAGAATTTTTAGTTAGAAGTTAGTAGGAAGTTAGCTCGCTAGTTTCGCTAGTTACCTAAGCACAGTGTTGGGAAGGTTACTTTTAAAATGTATTCCATTACAGAATACAGAATACATGCCCCAAAATGTATTCTGTAACGTATTCCGTTACGTTACTCAATGACAGTAACGTATTCTGAATACTTTGGATTACTTAATATATTATCATGCTTTTTACAACAACGTGAATGTACTATTGCTGTGTGATTTATTACTATTACTGAACTGTAGTAAAGGGACCTCTGACTAATACGGCGGGGTCCCTCGTAGCCGAAAAATAGCTTTACTTTGTTGTGTGGGTCAACTTTTCTTGTGAGAGACAGAGAGAGGCGTTGAAAGACTGCTCCAACGGAACTTATTGTTTTCGGAGGAAAACACGAACACAGTGTACAGTCGAGTCTTAATACCTTACTTACAACTGGGCTCGTCAGGCACTCTTCTTGGCTGAAGTCGTTATTATTATATTTACATGCTTCCAGTTCCCGTTTTTCCTCGATGACAACTCGTACCTTTCCACTCCCCTTTTTCTCCCTCCTCGCGCTCACAGACCCATAATGTGTATGGCAGTCCATTCTCCCTGCAACACGGACTACACTGGCCATGATGCTACATTCTTTAGAGCTATGCTTGTAGCATTCTGCCTGTTAGCTTAGCACAACAACAACGAAAAGGCGCTCTCTCACCCAGGAAACACACAGTCGCAGAGAGAGAGAGAGAGCGTTGCCCTGTAACCATGGCAACCGTAACGCTGGCCTGGATCAACAGAACGTAGCTGTCAAACAAAACCGAAACAGTCCTGACCCGCGACAAAATGGAACAGGAAAGTACCGCAGTGTAATCCATTTATTTCAACAAAGTAACTGTATTCTGAATACCACCTTTTTAAACGGTAACTGTAACGGAATACAGTTACTCATATTTTGTATTTTAAATACGTAACGGCGGTACGTGTATTCCGTTACTCCCCAACACTGCCTAAGCATGATATACCATGTTCTGACGGAGAGATTTCTGAAAAAATTCAAACGTGCAGCTCTGCTATCACTTCCAACATAAATGAAGACAGGAAACTAAACAGCAGTGACGTTTGTAGGGTTACTGAAGTTGGGCTAGGTGATATATAATGATGAGCAACGTGAACGCTAGCGAAACAGCTATGTTAGCATGACATAAACAGTGAAGCTGCAGGATGAACGCTAACACTTTTCCACTCGATAAAAGTTAGCGTGAGGGTTCCTGATGGTTAGAGACAAATGCAATTGCATGGCAGGGTGCTGTAAACGGACCAAACTTCAGTCAGAAGAACAACTGAGATAATCCATTCATAGTACGAAGTTAGTCATTAATATACTGCAACAACATGAGAATAGAGCAGCTGTGACAGAATACAGCATTAATGAATCAATGGTACAGACGTGGAGGAAGCAAGAAGAATGAGTTGAATAAAGTTTGATTTAAGCTAAACAAAGCAGTCAGATGATGTGCCTTATAATCTCGTGCACCTTATGGCCCAAAACATACGCATACCTCTTTTTAACTTCAGTGGATATTATACATGGTTATGCTCAGGATATGTCAGCCCATTTCTACTGGAAATGTCTTTTAGTTAAACTTTCAGCAAGAAATTGCATTTGCACTTTTAATTTTTTATATAGCTTTAATGCACATAAAAAACAGCTGCTTGTTTAAGTGAAAATAAATGGATGGGTTTTTTGCGCTAGTAAAGTTGTGGAGTTGTATTGTGTATTTTGTCTCGCATCAGTTATATCGTCAGCTATAATGTTATCGCAAATTTTCAAATATATATTGTGAGAAATATTTTTGGCCATATCGCCCTGCTCTAATGACCACTGCAGATTGTTGAGCTTAATTATTTATTTAAAAAATGAACAGGGCCCACATTGACCTCTTGTGTACAGTACAGTGTGCATGCACAGTTCATCATATGCATATTAAGGGTGCTCTTAATTACATATTTAAACATGAAACATCTCTTTTTCCACAAACACAGACGGTAAAGAACAACTTAAATGTGCACAGCTTTCATGCGCTTCAATAAATGATACACCTGGACACCCTCAGTTAAAGCTCTTTCCTCCATCCTCTAGAATGCATTTTGGAGATTGATTGTCAGGACAATGACAAGACAACGGAGGATGGTGGAGACAGGGAAATAGAAACAACTGGCAACAAACCTCAGAGCCACAATAGTGGATTTATTTGATCTAGAAATATGATCTAATTGCCTCTGGCTGCTAAAATATTGGGGAAAAAATGCCAGGATATGTTTTAAACATTTGTTTTGTTTTCCAGTTTTTTATTTCGTTGATTTTCTCTTCATACAGATACTTTGATATATGAAAAACATGTTTAACTCGAAGATTTACATCAACACAGTGTCCATCATAATAACATCTATAGTATAATATCAACCGTGTCCATAATCTTAAGGTATTATATGTGATAGTATATGTCTTGACAAGCCCAGTGCTAACCCAAACTATTTTTATGCAGAGGGATAATTCACGTATTAGGATTAATACCTATGATAACCTAAAGTTCGGGGCCCACATATGAATTATCTAGCTCCATCTTCTCTAGTTACTTTTCTTATTCCATCTCCATTTTCCTCTAGGCCTCATCACACTGGCTTTGCATGAGCTGATTGTTCACTACCATGTCTATAATGTCTATCCAAACTACTGGTGGAATGATAGGAGCCTTTGTCTCTTCCTCATCCACATAATCCACTCGTCCAGTTCCTTGAACTCCCAGATCTTGCCCTGCTAAGATTTGCTTTCCATACAAGTTAAAAGAAAGGCTGTTGGAAAATCCTTTCTCTAAGATTCACAGAATCAGAACACGTTATTCTCCTTTTTATAACAAGAAAAACCCACAATAGGCCTAATAATAATCTTATATAGTGGATTTTGACACCAGAGATGGGCAGTAACATGTTAAAAGTAACGTGTTACTGTAATCCAATTACTTTTTCTAAGTAACAAGTAAAGTAAGGGATTACTATTGCAAAAAAGCAATTAGATTACTGTTACTTTCCTGTAAGAAGGCTGCGTTACTGCGTTACTAAACTGTGATTTCGTTTGTGAAAGTGTCTAATGACAATGATGTATGAGCAGCAACAGATGTTTGTGGATCAACAATGGGTAATATGGAGTGTGCAAGAGTATGACCGTGCAGCGTTTATAGCTTGGAAGTACTGACAATACTTTGAGTTTGATTCCGTAAAAATTAACAAAAACACTTTTCACTCTGGGAAGAAAACTTCTTTCTACAGCAAAAAAATTACACTTCAAATCTGAGCAATTCACAGAGAAAACCCCGGATCCTCCCACTGACATGCCCGCTGCAAAACTCCACCTGTCCCCATTCCTGCTAAACAAATGAAAATAGATTAACCACTTAAGCCCCACCCCCTGGTACCGGGGCAAAGAGGAGGAGATCACGTCAAATTGGTTATAACATGGGGTGAGAAATATAAGCCCCAGCATGTGTGGTATTCACAGAAACCTCAGAATCTCAGCTAAAATCTCATATAAACCATTTCTACAACTACCAAACACAACGAAAACAAGCCATGATTAAACGAGCAGTTACATAAATGCGCACAAGACCGCTAAACAAACAAAACTGAACAAGAAATTCTTCAAACTTCATGTAATCGGCTAAAGAAGGCTGGTTATCTTCCAGAGCTATTACTGACTCCAAACACCAAGTTTCACCACGCTCTGATCAAAATTCACTGAATGAGCCGCCCTACTTTGGCAAAACGTCTTACCGTAAATAGTTTATGCACATTTCTGCTGTCACAGAGTAATTCTAGCACAAATTTAAGTGGGTATGACGGTTTGCCATTTAATGTTGCCCATCAGAGTATGCTTGTAGCTAGGACTGGGCAATATGACCCAAAATTCTTATCTCGATATTCTTTAGCTGGGTGGTGATATACGATATATATCTTGATATTTTTAAAGCCATAAAGTAAGAACAAAAAGAGAGCTGTGTCCCAAGAGCTAACGAGACACAAAAAGCAATGCAGACTAAACTCAAGACATGTAAACTTAACACAGAGACATCAGACATCGCAACAGGGAGGGAACATAGACACAGAACAGAAGGTGGTCAGAACACAAAACAGAAACCAAACCCTAAGAACAAGACAATCTTAAGAATTAATCTGAAACATAAAATAATAGTATTCAGAATCAAAATCACTAAGTCAACAGACTCAGGACCGTGACAAAAGTCGTCAGATATCCAGTTAGAATCATGCCAGAAGCTACCAAAGTGTCTGGTTGTGTGAGAGGGGGCAGAGGCCTGTACAAGAACTGGACTCAAGTGCAGGATTGAGGTGCGGAAGCATAACAATTTAACTAAAAAGAAGCTTTTATTTACAATGACATTGGATTGAAAAGGCAAAACAAAACCTAGAACCTTGGCTTGATACCTAATATGATACTAGTAAAGGAATACTAGTGTGGTGGCTTGAGGTATGTTACATAATGGGTGACTGGTGGAGTGGTGCTCAGGGGGCACACTGAAGAGTAAGAGAAAGAGTTAGTGGGTGCACGGATTGGGCCAGAGGTACAGTGGATACTGAGATGGAGTGGCTCACTTTAGCAGGTGAAGGCTAAGGCTTGGAGGGGGAGGTCTGAGTGACTGGCAGAGGAGCGTTAGATGTTCTGACATGAGTTTTTAAGGATCTGCGTGAGTGGTGGTGGCAGGAGGGCAGGCAGGTTAGTGTGATTGGTAATTACTTCCTGGAGTGTGGCTGAAATACTATGAGGGTTGTGATGAGAATCCAAGAGGTGAGTTTTAGTGGTGTTGTCGTGACGTAGCGAGCCAATGGAGCTAGGAGCAAAGGAGATAAGGTAAGCAAATAAGAACTTGGCTCTCGAGCTAAGAGTGTGAGCCTGTTACCAACCTAGGTGGGTTGATGAACTGGCAGTGAAATAATGGTGAAACTGGCCATAAATACCCTCCGCTGATTGCCACAAATTAAGTCCAGGTGAGCTGCCCAGGTGAGAGAATGCCAGGCTCGACCCGAGACAAGTAGAGGAGGCAGGGATCCACACAGGACACTCCCAGCTGCTCATATTGACCAAGACAGGGCGATGCAAAAGTTGTTGAAGGACATCAAATATTAGTGAGGGTGCATGTATAATTTTCAGTCTGTTTGTGTACTTTTAGGCCTGCGTAGATTAGCGGAAATCCAAAATCATTTTTAATCATTCCACCCTGGAAAAATAACTGTTCAAAGAAATAATAAAACACCACAATTACCATGACATTCAGCTCCATGGTGAGTGGATGTAAACTTTTGACCACAATCGTAACCATGACCTTTGGAGAGCTGAGTTTCACCTAACTTAAGGTGGTCTTTGATATTTACAGCGTGTATTTTAGAATATTACAGGCTCTTTGCATTCACGCCTTTTATATTATTCATAAACTTTTAACTATAAAAGTCTTTTGCCCTCTGGGCAGAAAGAAGATCTTTAGCTGCCACAGAAGTGCCATCTGTCGTCGACAACTTTCCTTTCTGCTTTACATTATTCTTCCAAATTTCTTCTTACCTGATAATAACCCTAAATATTGTATAGCCACCAATCTCTTTTCCAGTGTTTCCAAATGAGTCAGATAAATGGATTAATATTTGAGCTAAAAGAGCAACATGTCTATATGTCCAGCCTTTTGCAATTACCAAATCAAACATCAAAAGCAACATTATTATTGATTGTTCACTTCCATTGAAACACATTGAAACATTAACATGAAAAATGCATGACATGAATGCTGCTGTGGCGACCTCTTGTGAGGAAAGGGAGTAACTGAAAATAGCTTTTTCTTTATTGCATGAATTTTACCTTTGTGATATTTGGGTATGGAGGGCTTTGAATGCCAAAATGAATGAATAAAATAAATAATTATGTCATGGTCAGATTAAATTAAATAGAGTAAACAATGAATAGAATATTTTATATATTCTATTCATTGTTTACTCTATTTAATTTGTAAAATATGTGTACACACACACACACACACACACACACACACACAGAGAAAAATATTTAGTATACACATCCAAAAATGCATACACTATTATATATTGTACATATATTTATTAGTTTCAGATGTAGCCATTCTTGTATTTTGCTTGTTTACATTATTGTATTTTGCACAACTCTGTTGCTTGTGAAGCTCGCACACAAGAATTTCACTCACATGTGCTGTACCAATGTACCTGCACATGTGATGTGACAATAAAAGTGATTTGATTTGATTTGATTTGGTCCTTAGTCTGACGACTCAGTGTTTTGTGTTTCTTTATATCATCCTGTGTTCTTGTTTATTCTGTTATGTCTTTTGTTTAGGTTTGCTATGTGTTTGGGTTTTGTTTTATGCCTGCCTGTGTTCCCTCTGTCTGTCCACGGTGTCTGCTTGTAAGTCTGTTAAGTTCAGGGTCTTGTCAGGTCCTCTGTGTCTGTTAGTTTCCTGTTTTATTCTGAAGGTCCTTGTGTCATGTGGGTGTGTTCAGTTTACGTTTCCCCTGTCTCGTCAGCTGTGGTTAGTTCCAGGTGTGTTCCCCTCCCGTCTCCCATCCTCTGATCACTACTGTGTGCATTTAAGCCCTGTGTGTTCTCCTACCTGTTGCCGGTTCGTCTGCGTTCATGTCCTCCGTCACCCTGAGTGGTTTCCCTGCGTCTCTCTGTCCCTTGCCGTCCCCCTCCCCGTCCGGTTGTCATTTCAGGTTTGCTTTTTAGTTTTCCCAGTTTAGGTTACTCTTTTCTGTTTCTCGCCCCCCTGCCCTTGTGCATTAGTTCCACCTCCTTCAATAAAGCCTCCTCACTTCTGAAGTGCCTGCGTTTTGGGTCCTTAAATAATTCCACACGACTGCTGCCCCAGCCGTGACAAATTATCTATTAATTAAATGTGGCAATAATTAATGCTTTCATTATATAAATAATGAATCAAATATGTCATTATTTCTTACAATTGTAAATAAATAAATAATTTCTTAAATGTTTTAAATGATTTGACATTTAATTAATTATTTACATATTTAATTCATGAATTAATTCCAATTTTAATTAATTGGTGACCCACTTAATTAATTATTTAATTATTATGTATTAAATTCATTCATTCTGGCACTCGAGGCCCTCCAAAGACGGTATAGATGCAGTTGAGTTTTATTGTTAAACAACATAAGGTGAGTGTATAAATTTAAAGCAAATGCTAAAGACTTTCAGCCATTTATGGAGAATAGTGAGAAAAAAAGAAGTTACCAAAGTGTACCGTACAGCATGTTCATCAGAGCTGATCTTAAAACTCATCCACCAACCTATAGTTATTTATATATATAAACACA
>NW_005187687.1:629181-653522 GCF_000239375.1 Pundamilia nyererei | reverse complement strand
ACACACACACACACAATAAATAAATACTCAAAGCTATCAGACGACATGTGCATTTATAGTGTGGAACGATGAGCTGTCATAGAAGTATTCTGCCAGAAGATGGCATCATCCTCAATCTTTACTGCAAACAGAATTCACCCACTGAATTCAACTCCTGCCTTGCAACTCTGTTTGTAAGATCTTTTTCCATAATTATATTTTTTCCCTTATAATCGATGTAAGCACAATAAAGGAATGCTGAGAGAAGCTTCATGAGAAGATATCACTGCACCAGGGTTTTAACCCTGTTGTTGTGGTCTGAAGTAAGCATGAGAGATATGTTTTATTAATGTTTACAGCCAAGCTCAACACTTAAATGTGGATTTGTATAGATCACAGATATTTAGCTCATACTGCAAATTATAAGGAGTTCTTACGGAGACTCAGATTTCCTTGGGAACACTGATTTGTATAAATACTGTTGGTGTATTGTTTGGAAGCAAAGCAGAAGTGATGCTGGCATGGTTAATGCCTCACACGCACACACAAACACACAGAGAGTGGTGCTTTTCACTACTGTAACCACAGCCCGCTCTGTCTGTACCCAGTCTCTTCGAGAAAGAATAGCTGTATTCATGTTAAATGTGGCCCGCGTTACTGTGACACAGCATGGCTGCAGGGAGGAGAGGAGGGACAAAAACTACACAGGACTCCACTGGTAACACAGAAACAGTCAGCATCTTCAGTTTGGATAGCTCTTTATGCTTCTCTTACACTGCACTGCTTTACACCTAGTGATATTCTCAGACAGATATCTTTTATTTCTTTAACCACTGAGCAAATAACACATGTAACATATTTTGTTTGCTCAGTGTGTCGTTAGCAGACGAGTACATGACGTTTAACACGTTTGCAAAACTCTCCCAGGGCAGCAGGCTGGGTTGTTCTCTGTGCTGCTCCTCCTGCTGCACTTTGGTCTACTCGACGTTGAGCAAACTCGACAAGTGACTCAATGCCATCACGTTGTTTTTTTTTTGTGTGTTTTTTTTTTTTACAAATCAGAGTTTATTCTTTCTCGCTGTGTACGACTGTATCTGTAACTTTGAATGAGTCAACATTCTGACTTACTTGACGTGTTGAACACAAGAAACAACACAAGCTTTAATCAGGGGTTTTTATCCAGTGAGAAACTGTTGACTGTCACCTCACAGGAAGCATACTCCTGCACACAGACATGCTTAGTTGTTGCATCTGTAGTGTTTTTCTTTCAGTGTACCCATACTCATTTTTGAAGCGTCATAAGATCTACTGCAATACTTAATAATACTTAATATTTTGTACACAAAAAACTGCAGTACCCCTTACATTTTTAAACACCTGAGATTTTTAAACGCAGCAATAATTGCGCATCATTACTGCGTGTATCAACTACAAATATGTTATTATTCATATTTATAGCTGATACTTCATTTAAGCATTTAAGTTCATTTAACTAAAACAAGTAAAGGAGGAAACAACATTTCGATCCTGTGTGTGCGTCCTGAACAAATTGCAGACTTGACAATAATGTTGAATTTGAAAATATTGCTTTATAGAGTGCATCAATAACTTATGCAGCAATCTTACACATCAGTTGAAAAAGTCTTTGGATCATTTACTGAAACAACAACTTTCAGTAAAACAATAAAATTCTAGTGTCAGCGGCACTGCTATTATATTATTAGACTTTTTGCATCATTTTGAATAATCAGCTTTGTTATTACTAGAGTGTTTTTACAAATTTAAGCAAAGTCTATTGTTTTTTTCTTATTTGTGTAGCACAGCCTTAAACACTTAAAACATCTCTACCACCGCTAAAATTGGTGGATTAACATCCCACCTGATGTGTTTTTGTATATTTAATGAAGCCGTGCAAATTCTGTGCATCACAGCATACCGCAAGATGTTTCCCACATACTCACTTACTTTTTCCAATGTGTACTGTGATAGTGTTGCTTCCTTGTTAGTTTGTACCGCCTGTCTGATTCCACCATCAGATTGTGATGATGTGTAATCTTGGTACACATTCATCTTTTCTACAGAGACATGAAAATAAGGAGCTTTCAGCTTCAGGAGGTCTAAAGTGATATCTTGATATAACTCAGAAAACAGATAAAATCATTCAGGCTCCCGCTACTGGTTTTTACTATTCTACATCATACAGTCATGTGAAAAAGTTTTCATAGCGCTCTATGGAGCGTTCTGAAGTATACTCCTACTGCTTCCATAAGGATAAGTAGCAGCCAGCTGCTTCTAATTAAATGGACTTGTTTAATTGATCATCAGCAAGTGTGAGCACACCTATAAAAACAGAGGTTTGGACAGTTTGCAGATCTGGAGCATTCAGCTGTGTCTAAAGGATTCAGTTAGCACGTTAAACAGTCAATTTCATGGCAGTACAATTAGAAAAATACTACGGGGCTTGTTCTTTTGGCCAGTAGAAATGCTTTTCTCTCAAAAAACAAAAAACACAGCAAGATGGTTTAGGTTTGCAAAGCTGCATCTGGACAAACCAAAAGACTTTTGGAGCAATGTGCTTCAATGAAAATCAAACAGCATATCAGCACAAACACCTCGTACGAACTTTCAGCATTGTGGTGGAGCAGTCATGATTTGGGCTTATGTTTATAGCCACAGGACCTGGATACTCTGCAGCTTCTCTGTTAACAGCACCATCATCCTAAATTTTACAGTTTTGTTAAATTATTGTGATATTGATGCTCAAAAGAGACTAAATGTGTTTTACTTGTTCCAAGAAGTTGAAGAATCAAAATTTTGGCCCACCTCTATTTACAACACTAACCTGTGAGTGATAGTTTCAAGGTGAAATTCAACATACCAGAGTCACTGTAACAAGAAAAACTCTTTTTAGAATAATTTGCTGAACTTGTTAAGATGAAGATTGGAGTCCGGCGTCTTGTTCAGCCCTCTGGTTAAAGTCCCACAGACTGTGAGCTAAGATGCTGTTAGAATGATTAGTCAGTGGCGCTTAAAACATTACAGTTCACGTGCAATAAATTATGACAACGAGGTAGCGCACTTCAATAACTTTTATTTAGTTTACAGATGTATTCCATTTTGAAGTTTGCAGGGGGGGAGGGGAGAGCATTAGTGCTATTTACAATTGGTTTGAAAACGTGTATCTCTGTACAGATTTGAACCCTGATCAATATAAACAATATTTTTTTAAGACCTAGTGCTGTTACAAAGCGATTCTTTAAAGCAAAAACAACAAAACCCCACAAAGAAACAGGATTATATTACTTTATAAACAAATGAAAAAGAAATGAATAATAACAGAGAAAGAACAAAAGAAAGAAAACAAAAATCCATCAGTCCATAAATGATTAGGGAGGATTTGCTGCTGTTAAGCACAAGACATTGTCAGAGAGTGACTGTGAACTGGCTAGAAGCTAACCGTATACACAATCATAGACTAAACACCAATATAATGTATATCACCAAGATCTAAAGTCGTCATTTTCTATATAAGATTCATATTAAATATATTCTACACATGTTACCTTAGTTTGGAACATTACTTCCACTGGAAAAATATAAAATAAAACAAAGCTTTTTATACATTTGTTTTAATCTAATGAAGGAGCACATGCTTTAGTTGTGCAAACTGGACTTATTAATGCAGATTTAAGAGGCAAATTAAGACAAATAAGGACCCTTTTCCTTCTGAGTTAATGTCCGTGCTTACAAAGCAACTGTCTGAGAGATCCTTCACAATACTGCTATAAAAATAAAGGGAGGGGGGGCACAGTGAGACAGCGACGGCGTGTCACGGAAAGAAAATTGGCATGATGTTTCATTAATCACAACACTAGTCGGTCGATAATATGAGTGGACTGTCAAAACACAGTCACCAAAAAAAAAAAATCATGAACAAACAAATATCGAAAAACAAGACCTTAAAAAAATGGTTGTTTTCTATTTGTTTGCTTGTTAGGCTTCGTTTGGCTAAAATACAGCGGACTCAAAGGAGTGGGATGTGTCGCTCTCGACATAAAAAAAGGGAATCGTTTCTCTCTTGCGACCTTTAAGGGCACATGCAGAGGAGGGCAGTAAAGAGGGCACAAACGTGTGTGTTATTATGTGTGTGTGTGCGTGTCATGTTTTGAGTTCTCTGATCAGGCACGTCTGCGCTTTGTCTGCCGTACTAAGGGGTATCACGCAAGCACGCGCGGCTCGATGTGGGGACAGGAAGTCGGAGCGTGCGCGTTTGTTGGTATGCTGATGAGCTGTTAGTGGTTAAAATTCTCAGCGGTCTGTATGAGAAAACAAGGCCACACGCACAAATTTGGCCACTGCATTACAATGACAACCGGCCAAAGTAAAGAGCCAGTTAGAAAGGTGACTTGTAAGAGACCGCCTGAGGATGGCTCAACAAGGTGTGTGTGTGTGTGTTTACTGCAAATGTGTGTGTGCATGCATGTGTATGGCAGAAGGCTTCAAAAGGATTTCATTAAGAAAGAAAGAAAAAAAACATGCAAATCCAGTTCCTTCTCATTTTCAGTTATGACAGCAAATCAAGTACAACAAAGGAATCAACTCTATCTTTAATCAATTTACTGCTCTCCAAGTCTGTCCTGGATCAGCCTGAGCCTGCTGTCCTTCTATGCATGTGTATGAGGGAGAAGGGGAAAAACAGAGAAAGTGCGAGTTTGTTTGTTTCGTTAAATGTCTCTATGAGTATTCGCAGTGTAGACAGGCTACAGGACAAGGTACAAGCTCATTAGGTCCAGGACATGGAGGGCGAGAACGGATGCAAAGGATGAAAGGGGGTGGCGGTGGAGGTGTGTATTTACAGAATGACACAGCAGTTACTCTCCCCGGTCTTCTCTCTGTTCCTCTGACCTGGACACACAGCACACAAACGTCATGATTAAGCAAACACCCACACAGCACTGTCACAGAGTTACTCAGCTCAATAGTCAGACATCACCTCAAAAGGACAGATTTAGAAACATACTTGTAGGCCAAGTTCAGATACTGCAACACTGCATGGAAATACTTTTGATATACTACAACCATATAACATATGTAGCTCATAAAAGAAGGTCTAAATCTCCATCTCCTACAGCTGAGCAGCATTTTGGGATTTCATGAGACTGGATCTGTTGCTCAAACTCTTTGAGTTTGTTACATTTCCTAGTGGTACCTGAAGCAACATTGCCTCTTTTTTTTTTTTTTAATGTAGACTCCTGAAATCTACACTTACAGTGTTGTGTAAAAGTCTTAACCCATCTCTCATTTCTTTACATTTTGTTAAAATGGGAAATCGGTGCTGCAATTTACTGAAATGTGGAAATGCAGCATAAAAATCTTGAAAATCGAGATTTGGTATGACCACAGGCTTAACTTTCTTAGGCAGGATGATCCAACACTGCTTTAATAAGGTTGGGGAGGCCAATTCATGAGTGATAGTGCTCCTGACTTTGTGTTTTAATGCTTTTCCTGCTTTGGCAGTGTGTTTGGGATCATTGCCATGCTGAAAATGTATTAAATGTAGTAAGTCAGATGCTTTCCAGTTGGTACTTCATAGTGGATCAAAATCTGATGGCACTTTTCTAAGATCTCCAACACCACTGTTTGAAATATAGCCCCAAACCATGACACAGCCTCCACAGTCATCTAATTCTACAGATGCTTGGAGATAGTCACTGTTGTACCTCTCTCCTGACCTCCAACGTACATATTAATACCAATTTGAACTATAAAATGTCACATTTGTATTCATCACTCCATTGCCATTGGTTTTCAGTCAAGATCTTGTGCAGTTTGGCATATCTCAGCCTTTTCTCTCTGTTTCACTTCCTTAAAAACATCTGCCTAACAGCTCTTTGGGAATCAACTTGTTGGTGCAAACATGCTATTTTATGTCTCTCAGACTGTGTTGTCTTTGAGATTTTTCATAGATTCAACTAAAGAAACGCTGGCTCATTATTTAAGTTAGATTCCATTTTTTATGCTTAAATTATTCACAGGTCAGTGTGAGGTGGCTTAATAAACATAAAAAACATTTCTCTGAAAATGGTCAGGTACAAGGATGGGACTGAAAAAGCAACCAAACTTTAAAAAGCCTAGAGAACTGCTGCTCAAGAGCACTATAAAAAACATACAAGACCAGAAATTAAAAAAGAGGGGCGACTCAGGTCTTTTGTACAATTCACATAATGAGTACTTCAAATCTAACTTTGTAACTGTTTCTCCACATAACAAAAGTTCATTCAGATTCATTCTTCCTCACATGGGCTCACAGATACCCAGTATGAGAACTTGATGTCCATTTGAACTCTATTCGCTTGTCATAGTCATAAAAAAATGAAGCAAATCTTCTGGCATGATTTATATTAGCTATATTCTACACAGTGTGTTGTATCTTGGGGATACACTTCAAGGAGCCAATTATTTGCACTAGTGGCTGCTCCTAAAACAGAAGCCATGTGCAGAAATAAATAATGGCTGGGAGCAGAACATTTAACGTTGTTCAGCGTGTGAAAAGCCTCCTGAAAGGAAAAAGGGGAGACGGGGAGCTGGTTACCTTGGGAATTTGGCTCAGGCAAAGTCTCTCTGGCAACTAAATGCATCACTGTGGTCTTCCCCAAGGGCAGTTTGAGAGCTGAGAGAGGGAGAGAAGGAGGGAGAGGATGAAAAGGTTATTCAGTGAGCTACATTATATTTGCCTGCACAGTGTCACTCAGCAGAAGTATAACATGACTTTTTAACAGCTTTCTGAAACTGAGTGTAAATTATAGATTGGATAATGCTAAGCTACACATAGAGAAAATTTAATTGTCAAATTATGTGATTAAAGTGGGATTGCAGAATAATAATCACTTGAACATGAGGAAATTGTTGGCAATCTGAATCCATATGTAACTGAATCATTTAAAACACTGTTCACAAGCGGCTGAAGGAGCGGCTAGTTTCTTGCTCTTGAATAAGACGACTCGGTTCCAAGTTTTATTGTTATTTGCAGATAATATTGCAACATAATTACCAGTAATAAAGGTGCAAATTAAACGATACTTAACACTAAAAAGGATTAATTAAAAAAAGAAATGCACAAAATATCTGACACACGTGTAGAGTGTAGTATGTACATGCACATGTATACAGTGGATTCAAGTTCAACGGGAGTAGTTAGCAGACAAAAGTGAGAAAACACAAATGTGGAGGTTGCAGAGCGCCCTCTGGTAGACATGCTATGTGACATGTTTGAAGGGTGTTTTTCCCCATTTCTTCTTTAGTTTTTAAATTTTAATTTACCAATACTGATATATTAGCTACTATAAGCCAATATATCTGCCCTGCCAACATATCAGTTGAGCTTTATTGGTAGGCATTCATGTTAGTATGAAAAATAAGGGAAAGCAATGGCTATGAGGAAGACAGGTGAAATATCAATAAAAAAAACAACAACTTTGTAATACCGAATAGACCAAAACCAATAGATGAGCTGCTGGATACCCCTTAAAGAGATAATATAATCCAACTTGGCGCCTGCAGCCTGGGTCAAGAAGCCAAAAGAAGTAAAATCAGAGGTCGATAAGTGCGCTTGAAAGTAAATCAGCAACATCAGCAAGGAAAAAGCAGCCAATAAGATTGTAAAATATTATTTTATTATTGTCTCACAGCACTCTAACGAACCTAAAAAACAAAAAAACAACCCACCCACACACCTTGGAACAACCCTGCAGGAAGGTGAGGCACCACCGGATTGTGTATGAATGCAGCATAAATGCACGCTTCATCCTGTCCACTGACGCCACTCGGCCCTGCATGCGTGTGTGTGTAGCACAGCCTCGCCCTTGGCCACACAAACACACAGACCTGCTGCTCTTTTTAAAATCCATGACACAGACACCAGAGGAGAGAGATGGAAAAGGAGCACATTCAGTCTGAAATGGTGCCTCCAGGTTCATCTAAATGTTTCCATGAGACGCTGTGGTATGCCCTCGCCTTTGGTGGGTGTGTCAGAAGTGCTCGTCAGCAGTAGCAAGTTGAAAAGGTAGCGCTCACAACAGACTGCCATAGGTGCATAACATAACAGGTTGTTCAGTGCAACCCTGCTTCTGTTTAAATAAGAGTTTTGCTACCTCGTTGTTGGAGCTGGGCACAGTCTATTTCAATAGGTTTTTACAAAGTCCTCAGACTACACACGCAGCTGTAATTGGCATGGGGTTAAACAACCACTGCCTAAAGGCTGGAGCCCAGAAACGTCGTGAATACACAAAATAAGAAGGAAAATTTGCAGGATCTCTCACCGCTTCGCATAAGTTCATATATAGTTATAACTTTTAAAACTACACACTGCTGTTAACATGTAATAGTTGGCAACTTGTGTGTGTGCTTTAAAATGTGTGTGTCTGTACTCAACAAGGATTCTGTGTTAATGTGCAAACATGCTAAAAGATAAGGGAATTATCAGATGGATGGCAGATAGAAGACTGCAAAAGGGTTAGGGTGCGCTGTAACACCGTTAACCACAAAGCACCAGTCAAGTCTAAATTGGGTTAGGCAGATAAAAAAGCCTAAAAGCCAGAGAGAGTGAACTGGCCTTCCACAAGAGAAGACGTCCTTTTCTGCCTTTCACTCTCGCTTCCTTTCTCTCTCTCCTTTGTACCACTTGAGGTCTCCTTTAAACGCCAGTCTTCCCTCTTTCCTGACCAGCCTCTTTCCCCTCTTTTTCCTCTATTTCCTCTCTCCTCCCTCTTTCCCTGTCAAAGCAAGCTTGTCCAGAGCACTGAGGTACCTCTGTTCTGTGACTCAGGAAAAGGATGAGAACAGCAAAGAACTTTCCAGCAGCGCACGGCTGTGATTTTGTGTGCATGTCTATGAGCGAATGAGCCATTTTCTCTGGGTGGTGTAGCTTCAGTGTTTTCTTACCTCCTAGTGTTACGTTGCCGTGTAGAAAACGTCCCTGGTAGATGAGCCTCAGGATGTTAGGACTGCTGACCTGCTCTTCCTCCCAGTCTGTAGGAAAGCAGAGAGAAAGGAGGAGACAGTTAAAGAAAAAGGAGCCCTGCTGGTTCATTTTTACCTCTTATTTTACTCGGTTTCCATGAAGTATTAATTTGACATTTCACAAGTACAATTTAATGTACTTCAAAGGCCACAATATACAAGAATCCTAAAGCTGTGTATAAAAAGCTGTTGTGTCGGCGTGATGAAAATGCTGAACACAGTGTAGTGAAAAGAAATCAGTTGCTGCCGGGTAAAGAAAGAAAAAAAAAGAAGAACCACAGACAACCACACTGAAGATATTTTAAGACATTTAGGGCCTTTATTTTAAATCCTTAAAGGCAGAATGTATAATATTTGGGCTTTGCGGGATGCCCTACAGAACGTGAGAAAGAGCCGAGGCAAAAGAAGAAGACGAGGTGTGGCTCGGGAAGAGCTAAGGACAAAAGTGAACGCATTAAATGAGAGAGAAACGAGAGTGCGGAGTTGCGCAGCAACAGAGTCTGGCCACCAGATGTTTGTCTCTAGCTAAGCGCAGGGTGTTGTTGCTGACTGAGAGCCTGCTCTGGGTCTCTCAGGGTTCAGATGGGTTGTCTGGGAGGAACACAGGGTGCTCCCAACACTGACGGGATTGAACGGAAAACTTCTGTTGTCGAGGAGAATTCGAGTCCAACTGTGTAATTTGTAGTTTTTCATGCATCGTGGAGTTCTCTTAAACCGGAGTACATTAGCGGCACCGTGGGAAAAAGCTAGAGTTTTGAAGGTGACGTAAGGTGGGCAGTATCAAATGAATTCTAACCCTGGTGCACAGCAGCAGCGAGGCAAGTGGGTGTATTACAGAAAGGAAGCGGCTGCACTGTGATCCCACATTCCTGTATGCAATGATAATCAGGCTGAAAGGAGTTCATTCTAATTACCCTACACCAAAGATATGCACATTCCCCACACTGCTATATAGACCTGCACGTAAGCAATTAGCAGTTGGTCTGACAGCAATAAGTCTGATCAAGTAGTTTCTAAGCAAATTAACAAATATTTGTTTACAGTTAAATTGTTTAATTAGAGCTTTTACAGAGATTTGGTAGCTGTGCCTGCGTAATGATGATATTTATTAAACACCACATATTAAATGCAAAAATGTTAAAGAATATAGAACTGTAAGTAAAACCAAAGCTGATGCTAAAATCTGACATGTGTAAAGCAGATGTGAAAACCCAGATCTTTCTCATGTAAATCAAATAAATAATACAACCGTGTTATAAGCACCTTTGTGGTGCGAGGTAAGAAAGAAAGTCAACTCTAATGCTAATTTTGCTGTTAACCTAAACCTTGAACTGTCCGTTAATCTTGTTTGCACATTACAAGCTAGAGCAGCTCCACAATCATCCACCGTCTTCGCTAGCTCGTTGCTGACTGTTTGGTGTAGAGCAGGTACATTTTACACGTGTTGCTTTTTAGTTTTTAAATGTCAAACATGAAAAAAAAAAAAACTTCCAATACTGAAAAAAGTGAACTGAAAAAGTACAACTGCAGGCTGGAGACAATGATATTTTTCTTTTGCTACAGATTACTATTATAAGAATATATATTTAACCTGCTTTTTCACTTTTAAAAAAAGTCAATCAGCTTTGAAAGTGTGGTTACTGTAAAAATAAGTTTGTAGATGTCTGTAAGAATTAATCAAATATATGAAAAGCTTTATCTTAAAGAGGAAAGAGAGAAAAAACAAGTGTGCCCTGACTGCTTCCAGGAGTACCCTTGTACTGCTGTACGGATCATGAGTGCATTGCCACGTCCATAAAAACAAAAGTCTTGGCAGTTTGTTGGTGAGGTGTGTATTAACACAAAGCCACAATCTTCCCAGGAGGAGATGTCCCAGAAGGTTCACCCCAACGTCAGACCATGCAAAAAAAAAAACTGTACAGAACCCGAGAGCTAAATCTCATACTCTACAGGCCTCAGATAGCATTTTAAATGTCAAAGTTCACAATAGTACAGTTTAAAAAGGCCGAACAAGTATGGTTTTGTTTGAAAGGGTAAACGGGAAAAAGCCTCTTCTCACTAAAAAGAACAGGGCAGCACAGACTAGCTTTGCAAAGCTGCCTCTAAATGAGTGGAGATGTTGGTCTACAATAGAATGCTCCGTGTTTGGTGAAAACCAAAAACACTATATCAGCACAAATACCCCATACCCTCTATCAAGCACAGTGGTGGAGGGCTTAAGAGGTAGGCTTATTCTGTAGCCACAGAACCCAGGTATCAGGTCATTGAGTCACTGAGTCAACCATGCACTCGTCTCTATACAAAAGTATTCTAGAGTCAAATGTTAGATCTGTCTGAAAGCTGCACCTTAGCTGAAATTGGGCCACGCAACAGGACAATGATTCCAAGCACAGCAGCCAATCTGTAACAGAATGGCTGAAAAAGGAAATAATCGAGGTGCTGCAATGGCCTAGTCAGACCTCAAACTAATTAAAATGTTGACAACCTTAAAGAGAGATGTGCACGAATACCTTTAAAGATCAACGTACTGAAGCAATGCTGTAAAGAAGAATGGGACTACAGTCAAGCAGAAAAATCATTTGTGTTATTGCTGCTAAACGTGGCTCTACAAGCTACTGAATCTTGGGGTGTGCTTAGTACAGTGAAAACCTTTTCACCGTACTGTAAGCGACTGCCTTAGACCACAATGATTTTATTCATAACGTAGGAACTTGTTATTCCTTTCATATTTATATTGCACATACATTTATAGCAGACTCATACCTCTGCATATCGATGCACATGTATCTGATGTGAATAGCAAAACATAATTGAGCTACTCACCCATTGGCCAGTTGTCATAAACGTGTTTGGCGATATCTGCTGCAGAGTCATTGGGAGAGAAGAGGAATTCTTTCGTCTTTCCACTGACCAAAATCAGCCGCAGGTTTATCTGCAACACAGGTAAAAGCAAAAAAAAAACAAAAAAAAAACAAAAAACCAGCATTAGTGAATGTGAGAAACAAAAAATGAAGACAGAGAAAAATGCACATTCAAACAAACAGCTGTCCCATATGTCAGATTATAGAGCTGGGTCAGGAAGCACACGGTTTCAAGTTAGTAATTTAATAGGAAACAGAAGAAGGATATGAAGACCCTGAGGAACATCCTTCCGTTGGATGAACTCCCATCAGTCTCTCCAACTTCCTCTTCAGCTTTCTCAATTCCCTCAAACTGTATTTCTTTGTCTTTGGTTCCCAAGTCTGAAATTGAATGGAAGTTTGTCTCTCGCTTACCATTCCTCATTTTTTTGTCCCTGTAGGTGTTTGAGCGAGACATTTTTCAGGCAACTAAAATTAAAGATTTTCTTAAACCTTTACCTGAAATTAGAAATGCTGTATCCATGTTTGTTTTGTACTGTAGTTTATGTAATTAGTCACCTGTGTTTTTAATTACGTTTCCACAGTCATGTCATGTATGTATTTTTTAGGTTAATTTCCTGGATTTGTGTGTAGAATTTAACCCCTCCAATGTGCGATCACTGAGTAACTTAAGATTGATACTATTTATAAATCAGATTGTGAAGCATCTTAGTAACTTAAACACTACCACAGCACATGTTGACCTAAACATTTTGGTTTTAACAGTATTAGTTATTGTTGTTGTTGTTTTAATTGACTTATTTTATTTATTTATTTGTTTTTTCTCTATATTTTACTGCATCAGTGCGGTGCATTTTATTTATTTTAGTGGCATTTTACATTGTTAAGCACTGCAAGCAGCATGGACTGTTTGGAAATGCGCTATCTGAATAAACTTGACCTTGACTACCTAACTTCACTATTACTGAATACAAACTCTCATTATGTGTACTGGATAATTCGGCTGACACATTACAAAAATACATCCACTGAATTCTTCTGTACTGAAAAAAGTACATACTTGCAGTTTAACAGAGAGAGAAAAAAAAAACCCTCAGTGGTGATCTCTGCCCCGCGTAGAGACACGGTCATTATTCACCAATGTGATTGTGCAACTAAAAAAAAACCACATAAATGAGAGGGACACACGTGTTTTGCTTCCAGCCACATGATTTTGTTTCTCTCACCTTAGATCACCAGCTCCCAGTGAGAAAATATACACAAGTGAACTGAACACACGTGGGGGTGTACATTTAGAACCGTTAATTTGCAGAGCAATTAAACTGCCGAGCACTAGGATGCAGATAAGAGGCCTGATATGTGTTTAGCAGTGGTACAGTGTGCCTCTAAGAGCAGAACTCAGTGGTGTGTGCTTGTCTTTGCTTACTG
This sequence comes from Pundamilia nyererei, assembly GCF_000239375.1. Taxonomy (NCBI): domain Eukaryota; kingdom Metazoa; phylum Chordata; class Actinopteri; order Cichliformes; family Cichlidae; genus Pundamilia; species Pundamilia nyererei. The sequence continues at coordinate 640,236 of NW_005187687.1, read as the reverse complement.
TATTTGTGTGGCTGGGCCCCTGTGTGCGCATGGCACGAGCACGTGTGTCATTGTTGTCAGTGTGTTTCCATGTGCCAAGTATCTGTTAGCCTTCTACACCACACCCCGTGTCCTACCAAACCCACTCTGCTGAGCGCCACACACACACACGGAGCCGGGTGGAGTGATGTAACAGAGCTAACACCAAAGGATTGAAACTGAGATCTCTTTAAGTACGTAACCAAATCAGCTTATAGGTTTAAGCATGGACGAGCCATACAGAAGCATGTACATATATATATATATATGACATACACAAAACATCACGTACAATAAACATAATGAGCACAAACACAGGTAAATGTGCCTCTAAGAGATTAAATCAACTTAATAATGAGATAAGATAATTTCAAGCTACAGTTTTGTGTGTGTGTGTGTTTTTTTCATCTATTTGCAGGTGCACTCTGTACAAACACATGCATCCAGGCAAACAGACTCACACAAACACACCTTTAACAACTGGGAAACGCTAGAAATAATTCACTGCTGCTTCCGGCTGTGATTCACAAAATATACCTTTAACAACTTTGATGACACAGATCATAAAAGCATGAATTTGCATCAGCTTTTGAGCAGATGCCTGAAGGTAAACATGCACACTGTTCCATCTGTTTGATTGTTATAAACACAAACACCTGAACGTTACAGGCAAATGCAGAAAAGAAGCAGAAATGAGCACAAAGTGAGATTCAAAGGAATCCCCTTTGCATACGAGAGGTTTTGCTCCTTCCTAGTAGAACACCTGGTAGTTACCATGGTGTCACCATGGCGACAGCCAGTGGTGAGCGGCTTAACCTGATAACACCTACAGGATAGCTTCACTTCAACCTCCCACCCCCAACCCCTGCCCATTTTCCATTGCTGTGTCACATCAAACCATCTTCCCATGCTTGCTGCAGTCTCTGCATCACCTCACTCACTCTGTCTCTTTCACTGACTCCATCAATCTCTGGCTCTGTACAGCGTACAGTGGAGAAATGTACAAGGCTGGAATAACAAGAAGAATTGAGCTAGCCTGGGTTAAACAAGGCAAACTAAGCCTTTCTTCTTATATATGTCAGCACAAGGGTGAATTTCTGCCTTTGCCTCTCTTCTCTGTCTCTTTTTCTTTGCTTTCTCTATTCTTACAAGTCTCTTTCTCTCAGTGTACTTCCTGGAAAATGCAAATTATTAGAAAAAATAAATGCATGACAGATGCAGATGTTTCCACTCCAACTGAGAATGTTTGAAATGGTTTGCGTATCAAAATTATGCAAAAATCTCATGCTATGGCCAGTGCAGCCGCCAGATTTCCACAGAACTGAAATTCCTGCAGGACTTGTGAACAATGTGCAAGCCACCTGGAACATCAGAGCATAAAATTAGAAGAAAAAATCTTTACAAAAGACTCGTGTGCACTTCAGGGACATCAATGAAAAGTACCAGTCCTTGTGTTCTGGTGGCTCATGGTGGTGTAAGACCTTACATTGAGCTATGCTGCTACAGATGAATTTCTCCCCTTTTCCCTCTCTGTTCTAATTCTGATTTCACCTGAGTCGAGATCTCAGCTCTCCCTTGCCATTTTTCCCTTCCCTGCCCCCTTTTCCCAGAGGCTCACTTCGCCTTTCTCTCTTCCGTAAAAGGGCAAGGTAATGAGGTTGCACAGCCAGCTCAGGGAAGTATATTCAATTACAGTCTATTCTCTCTAACAAATACAATTGCTCCAGGTAAGGGGAGGAAAACAATTCATGCGTAATCACAGTACAAACACATATCTCCAGGCAGACTGCTAGTTACTCATGCATACAAATACTACATCCTAACCCACTGCCAGACGCACTCTGAAATGCCAGAAATTAGCACTGTGAACATTTCACTAGCTTGCAGAGCTTGTAGAGCTGCGAGAAGGAGAAGAAGAAGTCACTTAGCAAGTGTTTGCAGAGCTTGCAAACACTTTCATGCCCTCCCGTTGGAGACGCGAAAGTGTGCAAGCTCCAGTAACAGAATGCGGAAGCATCCTTGCTCCTATTCCTGGCTGCTTCTGAAAATAACACAATAAAGAAACAGGTTACTTATGTGGAAAATTGGTGACACAGCTTTTTGCCTGTCGAGCCTCTCTGCTCCACTGCAGACCAGACATTCACAAAGTCTAACACTAATGTGACCCGGCTGCCAACAAATGCCATGCCGTAAACATGTGAGCAAGCAAGCCCTCTTAGCTAAACACCGTTTGCACACGGAGGAGAGCAGGAAACTTAATGCCATCTATAATTATTCCTCCCTGAGCGCCGCTCTCAACTCTTTCTCAAGGCACTGTTGTGTGTGCATATGCACGCATGTGTCTGTGTGTATGTTTACAAGTGCATTAAAGAGTATTGCTGCTCTTTAGACCCTCTGCAGCAGTCAACAAATTACAGAGTGGGAAGCCATCCTGTGGGAATATATTAGAGCAGCTTTATATGTAGTCTGCGCAATAAGGTTAGCTGCTGCTGTCAGAGCGGATTCATAACTGCATGAATGAATTTAAGAGAGGACATGGGTGATTAACCCGGCTGTGGTCTGTTTAAAGCGAGGCAGCTGGATCCAGCAGCCAGCTCGCTTTGACTTGCCCGTTAAATCTGGAGAAAATTCGGCTGTAAACCTGAGAAATGTAGCTGCACAGCACTTTAAATACTAATGAATTCTACGTCAGTGATTTCACAGACAATTGCGGAGAGGTCACTTTTCTTTCTGTCACTGCTCTCTGGCTGTAAATATTAAATGCTACAGAATAGGCCATGTTCTGGTAACCTGTAACACATTTGTTGCATTTTTTAAAATGACTTAAAGACGTGTGAAAAAGAAACAGCGTTGCAAGCTCTCAGTAATTTTCCAAAGACACAAAAAAGAACCACAATGTTAGTCTCCATTAGCGTATAAATTATGCGCAGGAGCCTTTATTTTCTTTAATTAAAAACACGCTGAAAAGGGATAGCGCTTTTAGAAAATCACTGTGCATATTGGAAGTGCTGGTTAAATGCGTGTATTAAAAGCCGCGAGCTTCATCTGCGCGCATGTGCAAACTGTAAGCGAGCGCATGGGAAAGCAAACTCTTTCGATTTGTCAGAGAGCCTCATTTTGAGTTTGACATAATTCAATATTCTACACAGAGGTATTTTATCGCTTGCACGAGTTCCCTCTGTTACGTTCACACATACACACAAACGCAGTCGTTACGTAATAGTGGCTGACTTATAAATGTGTGATACAAAAAAGCAAAGCCTAAGGCAAAGATTTGTAATCTTTGAGTCTCTGTGAGCATGTGTGCGTCTAGCAGCGTTCGGGGGGGGTAATGCTCTAATCACATTAAACGTTAGCTTTTGCAAGCTTATCTTTCTTTCCTCCCTAAAATGTGCTACCTCTAATCTTTGTTTTCAGACCTGAAACATTGCAAACTGAAGTTTAGCAGTTTCAAGCAGGATCCTTGAAATTATGCTGAATTTCAAGGATCCTGCCCTCGGTTGTGGGCAAAAGACCTGCAACTGACAAATAAAGGCTATCTCATCTCTCATCAAAGGGTGTGCCAGGCAACAGATTGGTGAACCAGTTTGTTAGGTGCACCAATAGCCAGGCCAACTTTACTTCTTTATCTTTTAATGAATGGGTGACATGCAATGACTTCTCCCCACTAAGGGAGGTGGATAAATTGCGATAAACAAATGTGGCTTTATTAAAAATAAAAACAATATGTGAAACAACAGGAGATGTGGGCGTCTTTTGTGTTTTGCATTAACCAGTGTCAATGAGCTTCTTTGCTAGTGATGCGATAAAAACAATAAAAACTGTGGCGTAATCGTGACTGGATATTTAATAGACTAACTGACTGCATTTTAACAAAATGTTTTCCTGGCAAAGCAATGATGATGTGTTTAAGTGAAAAGGTGAAATAATTAGGCTCAGGGACAGAGAAGAAATATGGATTAACATAATTTTTAAGAAATATTTTTAAGAAACAGTGCAACACTCATGCACATTCATACAGACATGACTGTGCAGATGATAAATTTGGATATCAGCATGTTCACTGTAGGAAAAGAGAGCAGAAGGACCTTTACCCAGTTGAAATGTTTATTATTAACTTTGCTATCTTTATAGACCACATATCTACAATTGCTGGTGTGTCATGCTTTGTTTTGACATGGCTTTCCAACAAACACTAGATAGGTATTGTTTCCATGAAACAGAGAGAGGTCAGACGAAAGACAGTGGTGCTAAGGTTAAAGAAAGATAATTTGACAAAAATATACACTTTGAAAATAAATTAAGCCAAGAAGAAGTCATTATCGTTACATGTTTACATCATGCCAACAAGATGCAAACAAACTGGCAGAAAGGGGCCGAGGGAGAATCTTTCAAGCAGTTGCCAGACTGAGAGGAAACCTAATCTTCCTCCAAACTTTTAATGTTAAGAGAAATTGTCGTCTTTGCTCTTGCAACAAGAAAGCTCCAGCAAAGCAGTCTGGCTGGTCAAAATTTATTCCAACACTGCTGATTGTGCCTACAGCCATGCTATGATGGCTGCTATGTCAACATTTGTGGTAAACAGGGGCCTTGTTAGTCATCTGTGCTATTTTGTTCTGTTTTTCTGGATATATGTGAGCTCCTCTCTGTGATCATGTAATCAGTGTACAAAATAATAAAAACACCATCTGACTGAAGTCCTTGCAGACTCGAAGCTGGAAGTTAAATGTGGCACATGCACTTAGTTTTGTGGTGCTCCTCTTCTGTGTTCGAACGACAAAAATACTGACCAGGATGCACGCGAGCTACAAAACGCAGTCAAGTTTGTACCTATTTAATACATAGGAGAGTTGGTTCTCTATGGTTCTTGAAGCTTGCTCTGTTTCTTTTCTCACGTTGTATTGACAAAAGTATATGGACATTACACCTACAGGAGCTGCTCGGCCCATATCCATACCAATAGGCGCTCCTGGTGCGCAATTTCTGTCCTGATGTTAATGCCAGAGGAGGTTTGGGGCTCTGCAGTTAGTCAGGAGCGCATCAGTGACTTTTACAGATGCTCAGCGACCTTGTAACTTTATGTGGTCTGCCACTTTGAAGCCGAGTTGTTGTGGCTTCCTCTTTGCAATAACACCACTTACAGCTGATCGAATATCTGAATATCTAGGACAGAAGAAATTTCACAAACTAACATGCTGCAGCAGCTGCATCCTGTTACAGTATCACAGTACCAGGGAGCGCTTTAGAACGACCCATTCTTTCACAAATGTTTGCAAAGGCACGCTGCATGGACAGGTGCTACCTACCTGAATTCAAAGTTTAAGATCAGTGTCCTAAACCTTTCGCCCTTTTAGTGTACTCGAAGCTCATGCTTTATGGTTCTTGAAGCTTGCTCTGTTCCTTTTCTCACATTTGTTTAGGTAATTTGCATATTTGTGGTCTTGAATACTGAATGCAGTAAGAACAGAGAAAGAAACCTTGACAGTGTTCAGCCTTGCTTGCATTTCCTGTTTTAAATGGAATTTTCAGACCTCGCTTTATTTTTATTTTTTCCCACTGTAGCAAAACCACAGGAAGGAAACAACAGGGCAACAGGTGTTTAGTTTTACATAATGACCCTGACGGTGCTGAGTTTTATTTTGCTGTTATTAGTTAGAATAGAATAATTTTGGTTATTTTTTCCTTTTGTGTCCCGATTGCTCCTTTAGCTACATTTTGCAAGAACACATGTTTAGCACTGCTGCTGTGAAATAAATTCATCTTTTGATGAACAGGGGACTTGTGATTTATCCTCTGTTATTTATCCTTTCAGAGACCCTTATCCTCACAGTTTTTCAAACAGCAACTAGCATTTCCCCTCCCCTGTTATATGTCTCCACAGACCAGTCAAGATGCAGTTTACCTCTGTGTTACATTTGACAGTTTAATGTAGCTGTTCCTCATCTCAGTAGAGGAACTATGGGTCGTAGATTTTGTTAGCTGTGCAGCTGTGCTGTAAAGTCCCGTCAGCCACTCTTCTGATTTCTGATATAGATGCAAAATATATTAAAAATATATTTAAAAAATCATTTGACTTGTTCTTGTTTTGCTTTGTGTCTTCTGTGTTTTTGAAAAATTTTATGTGGGAAAATAAAAAAGAACGATTCCACAACAGCCCTGGTTTCTCATGTGACCCCCAATCCTGATCTGTACTTTCACCATAACTTCAAGGTGTACCCCAAAGATTATTGTGGACCAATCAGTATCCAACCTTGCTTGTTTCAAAAATAAACTCAGTTTCGAGTTACGTTGTTGAATGTAATAAAAGAGGTGTTTCCACTGAAAATTATGGTGTCTTGGGTATGAAAAGGGAGCTATCTTGTCATAATCCCACCCATTTTGTTTTCCTCAAGACAATGTGGGAAGGGCTGTACCCAGTGACAAGACACCAGCTTATCACAGGACTAGCAGAGGGAGACAGACAACCATTCATACTCACTCGCTTCACTTATGGACAATTTAAAATTACCAGGTAACTTAACCCTGTGCATGTTTTGGACTGTGGGAGTGTGCCCACACAGACACCTGGAGAACATGGAAACTCCCCACAGAAAAAACCCATTTGACTGGATTCAAACCCAGGACCTTCCAGTGCTGCCCTCATCTTTCCATAATTAACATATAAAATCCAAACATATGGACAAGAAATTTCATCATCCTTCACCTCTGAACAACACAATCAAATCTCTTCATCCTTGACTCAAACTGTGTGCCAGATGCACAGAAATACCTGAAATACATTGTGTTAAAAAGAATGAGATTGAAGTGAGGTCTCACAGAGACCTTGACCTTTAACAGTCAAAGTCTAAAGAGTTACTTTATGAATCCAAACACATACATGCACTAAATGTGAAGAATTCCCTTAAGGAAAGCATTTTAGGACATCCGGAGCCATGAACAGCTATGCCATTTTTAAAAAGCATCATATATGTTCTCAAATCTTAACATAAATGAACATGATAACAAGCTGATAATTAAGTGTTTAGAAAATCATACATCTCCCTGCCTCAATATAGGCAGAAGCTTGTTCAGTGACCATAAAACACCGCCCTATTTCCTGTTGGACTCTATTAGGGGACATTAATCATTAAATAGAGTATCTACTGTAAGAGCGATTTTAAAAGCACCACAGACCTTTATCAGATGCCCTTTCTTAGGCTGCTTCCTAACTTCCTGTAGTATAGGCAGCTAATGGCTGCATTACAGTACTAATAGCATTGTAATAGTGTGCTTTCTTTCCTTCGCAGCATCCTCAAACTTTCTACAGCAGTTTGATTGGGCAAAGTAAAGACACCCTCTGCTTAGAGATCATCTGCAAAGGCTAAAAATTCATAAAGGTTATTCCATGATCATTGTATAACACTGAAGGCCTTTCTTCCCTGACTTCAGCGCTGACCTTGTGGTTTGGATTTGCATCTATGGAGCTTCACTACACCTCCAGGTTTTGAATCCAAGGGTAATCCAATCCAAGAGAGATGAAAACTCGCTTTTTCGGCAGCTCCCACTACTACCAGTCACATGTCTGATTACACAGTTGCCCCATCATGCCTCGCATCTCTCTCCAAGCCCTTGTCCCTTTGTAGTGTCATTCAAAAAGACCCATCCTTTGATATGACGACGTCCTCATCATAGATCATAGCCAGAATCTGCTCTGCTCCTCTTTCTTTTTTTTCTCTGTCCCTCTCCTTCCTGTCACAAGCAAGATCAGCCGTTTCCTGTGCTGTACCTGACAGCCTTTAATCCATCAGCTGCTTCTCTTCTCTCCAGAAACAGGCAGGGCCTTCTTTTCATGCTGTCATCATACTCCTCCCAGCCTTCTCTGAAAACCTGCTTTGCTCGACACACACACACACACACACACACACACACACACACACACACACACACACACACACACACACACACACCCACACACGGCTACATTCCTCTCTCTCTTATAGGCACCAGGTAGGTGCCTTTGTTCACACATTCCTTCTATGCTTTCTCTGTGTGTTCGGAGCTGTCACACAAAGGTTTACTTCTTGCGGCTTTTTCCTGCGTCCCGTGTGACTGTTAAGGACTTCACACTTTAAAAATGGCTGAATGAATTAGCATGACAAATGTGCACGATGCTATAACCGAAAGGCAGTGAGTTACCTGCAGATAGCCCACACTCTAACAGGATACTGTATGCTGAATGTGAAGCAGAGAGGTCAAAGAGATCTTTATCCAACAATGATATAAGAGTCAGAAAATGTTATGGTGATGGTGTAAGAGCTGACAGACAGGACCATGCACCCGATTTATCAGCCAGGGTTCAAAATGTCCCTGTTTATAGTTTACTTTTGGTAAAAAGATTCAAAGAAAACTGCTTCATAACCAGCTGTATCAACTGATTATAAAGACAACATGGTTTCTACTGTGGCGAGGCTGAGGGTACAGGATGGCTGTTATATGCAGGTCAAAGGTCACTTCATGCTCTTTCCACAATGAAATACACCATGTTGATTTTTTTAAAAACAATAATAAAAGTGTTTTAATTAAAAGTGCACAACACACCTCGGGGTTAGAAAATTGCGTGGAAAAATTTTACGCATTTAATAAACAGAAGAACGGAGGAGACTGTGAAGGGCGGTACGCAGAAACATTAATGAGAGAAAAACGATGACGGTTTCACAGAAATATCCGAACAGTATTTTCAGTGTCACTTCCCAGTGTCTGTGAGCATCTGTAACAGTTTAGGGCTCTGTAACAGCCCTATCCTCACCCTTCATCCAGGGGAGGCTCCACTGTCATCATCTCAACAGGGAAAACAAAACTCCACTAAATACTTTTAGAAAGAAATGTAGGAAAAAAAGACAAAAAACACAAACAAGTTGTCAACAGGAAGAAATTTTAAAGCTACAAGAGAGAAAAAGAGGTTTGCAGAGTCCTGTATCCCACAACATTACCAATATGCAGGTCCGATGCAGTGATGACAATGACAAGTCAGAAGCCACAGCATACATAGGAACCCCTGACACTTATAGTACTGAGGAAATGAGACAGTGTCACAGCAAAGACAGAGAGGCCCAAAGCAGGATCAACAAAGGTGAAATAGAGGCAGTAAGAAGAGGAAGCATGATGGTGAACAATGAGATAAAAGGACTTTCATGTATCCACCACTAAAGCATATGCACACACATGAACATACAAACATTTGTGTGCGCATTCAAAATGACTGCTGTGGGAGCTGGCGACGCTCCGGTTTTAAAAATGTGGGCAGAGATGTCAAATTAGTCTTGTACGCTTCAATCGATTCTTCTCTGATCCACCTGTGAACCTCTCGACTATCCATTTCTCACTTTGTGGGTAAATTCGAGGCAAAGTGTGACAGAAAAAAAAGAGATTACAAGGTACAATGTTTGATAAAGTGATAAAAAAAATATATATCACTGGTTGCGCAAAGCTGTGATGAAATTATGCTTTGCGTGGCTGAGAAAGAAGTTGAAAATGATGCGTCGGGAACTGATAAAGAGTTCACCAAGACGTTTGTTTGCCCACGTGTACGACTCGCTCCCGCCTGTTGGGTTAATACACATCACCTATTTCTGAAGTGCTTCTGCATGAAAGCAAAAAGAAACTGAGAGCTATTTATAACTTTCCTCCGGAAAAAGGCTATACGGTAGGTGCGATGCATGCTTCATCACGAAACCTCAGAAACCTCTCTTCATAAATCTTGCTCTTATTGGGTTTTTTTAAATACTGTCTCTGTTACTCTCCTTGTATAAAGGATTGCATTTCTAGGAAACCTATATCTATAAAAACATGCATCTTTTTTCTCTCCTACATGAACTGCATTCAATTTGCACAACTTATTTCTTTCTTGAAATGTGGGCTTTTGGAACAACTAACCACCTCTAACTTCAGTCTCTAACTTAGTTTCCTATCCTCTGAATGTCAAGTGAATTCCTCTAAAAGTTACAGTGTACTGCCTTATTGTCTTTTTCTTGGAAACCGTTGCTGAAGAGGCTCAAAAAAAAGGCAACAACAACAACAAAAACTATCAACTTGTTCACCAATTAATGCTGACAGAAAAAAAAATTTCAAGGTTAGTGTTTGTAATAAACACCATGAACAGAAGTATAAAGATTTTAAGGTACAGAATTACAAAAAACAAAACAGCAGTAATAATAATAATATAATAAATGGCTTAATGAGCAAGAAACTAACTTATCTAGCCTCTATTAACTGTAAATTTTATTGGAAATTGAGATTTCTGTCTTTTTTATTCCACAGCAGGTTGCAGTGTTGTAGCATCATACTCAGTTCACATTGAAATGCACAGAATTCAAGACAAGCAACACATTGCTGCAGAAGTGATGACGCAATATCACAACTACACAGTCACATTCAACTACAGCGCAGCCCACCTAGACCCTTATTTGTTTGTTTGTCAGTGCAGCTATGTCACGTCGTAACTGACGGTAACTGACGACTAAGCTAACGACTCTTGTTTACATCGCAGTCAAAAAATAAAAGGTTGAAGCTAAAACTTTAAGAGCATTCTCAGATATGAGCTGTGTGTGGGTTACTATTTGCCTTTTGTGCTCTACTGTAACCTAAACTGGTGTAGGTAATGAGTAAATGGTCACAATGCAAGTACATTAGGAAACACTGACACCATAGCACGAAAAACAGCACGGAAAACACTGGGTGTTGTCTCCTTGTTTTGGCTCCCACTAAGGTTTTTCAGGGTTTTGTTATCAGTCAACAACTCTCAAGGTGTGCTTAAAGAACAAAACCAACATTTGTGTGTGTGTGTGTTTCCTTTTTTTTTTTTGCATTCAGTGTAACTGAAAGCTACAGGTGTTGAAACTGCCTGGAACAACAGACTCTAGGGACATGTATGACTTACATTATCTTTTACATGTATACTATAATGTGTGTGTATACATGGTTGTCTTGTTTTGAATCAGCACTGGATTCTGTTTGGATTTTTTCCTTTCTTTCACTCTAATTTTCTACACATGCAGGCGT
>NW_005187687.1:614103-629136 GCF_000239375.1 Pundamilia nyererei | reverse complement strand
CCACACACACACACACACACACACACACACACACACACACACACACACACACACACACACACACACACACACACACACACACTCACGCAGACTTGATGATTGCTGGTGATGGCACTAAAGTAGGGACATCCTGTCCTTTACCTCATTCGTCCTACCATTTGCTCAGCCTGCTCACGCCTCCTCCTCTCTTTGTCCTTTGCTTCCATCACACAGTGTCTCACCAATGTGACTTCCTCCCGTGTGCTTTCCCCTGCCTATTGCTATGTAAAAAACCCTGGAGACATGTAAAGCATCCCCATGCTGCTCTTCCCCTCCCTACCTCCCAAGAGAGCTGCATGCTCTGATGTGACCTCTGCCTTCCCCTGTCTCCTCTTCATCCTCCCTACTGTGTCAGCCCCCCTATCTCCCAAGAGGTGTGCAGTCCAGGTAGTCAATTTGTCAACTTTCAGGTTTCCCCCGCCCCCAAAGAACAAGCTTTCCCCTGTACTACATCAGTGCCTCTATAATTAATTGATCACATGCATTTTCAGAATCATAGCCAGCAATTAATTAAGAAAAGAGGGCAATCCCTCCCCTGTTAATCGCTTCTAGAGTGTGAAAATTTGGAGGATTAAGTGAACAAAATAAAAGGAAATGGCCATCAACAGATTTATTGGCATTCCTCCTTGCAAAAATCTTTTTGGCGGTATTTGCAGGCAGCAGATTAATGCAAATCAGTCTTGTCTTGAAATTAAAAGTGCATGTTTATGAAGTAAAGGCTTAGCGGGAGTGTTAAAGACCAACTGATATAACATGTGAGGGGGGGACAACAGAGTCGAGAGTAGAAACGGCCCAGAGACAGCAGTTATATCCACGACACTGCATTTTCTTTTCTCCTTCAGAAACAAGCACTGCCCTGTAGTCACGACTCACGTGATGCCGAGTGTGTGTAGAGGAGAAACTGTGTGTCTGTGTGGATGTGTCTGTGTGGATGCCTGTGTATGTGTGTGGGTCTGTGTGTTGGAGGGGAAGAGAGGGAGGCACACACAAAGACATAGCTGGCAAGCTAAAATGCCCTCTGTGCAGGAATTCACCAGATGGTACTGGACAGAAACCAGGGCTATGACACACACACACACACACACACACACACACACACACACACACACACACACACACACACACACACACACACTACATTATCTGAGCCTATTTGAGAATGAGAATTAAAGAAAGTTATTAAATTCTGACACAAGATTATGCAGTAAGAAACCAAAGAATTATTAAAATGAGCCTAAAGCAAAATTTAACTTGAGGTCATCCGGCTGTCTGCAATTAAAAACAGACTATTAGGCAATCACAATATTAACAATGCAACTAGCACTAAGCCTCATAAAGCGAGACAACAGACAGAGGATTGCAAGATTAGGCACATTAGAGATTTCACCATACCATACAATCCTGTATAACATAATGCAATCTAATGAAATGGCCTTACAACAAATCAATGGCTCTGCAATGAATGTTATCTCCATGACGCTCATTTGCTGTTTGGGGAAATATCTACATTTATGTCTTGTTTCATTTCTTGAGAAGGGCCGTGGTGTTGTTGTGTTAAATAACACTGCATCGGATGTTACAATAGCTCACCGGGTTGAGAAGGGGGGCCCAGAGGCCATAAGGCTATTGCAGAGGCGTCTCTTCCCCGGCTCTGTCTCCCAGCTTTCCTCGCCACTCTCAAATGCCCTGTCATAATAAAGACTAAAAGTCCCCCCCCTTCCCGCCCATTAACATGATGCATTTACTTGCATCACCCACACAATAGCCTAAACGTTCCAAACTTCCAAAAACCTCAACAGAAATCTCCTACAACTTCAATTAAGTGATAATAAAAAATGTATTAGTTATCTGATCAAAACAAACATAAATTTAGCACGTCTTTGTGTCTGCAGAATATAAGACATGCACCGGCAGTTTTCATCATTGTTTATTTATTTTTTCATTGTTCTGGTTAAGGCTTTTAGCCTCCGATTATGCTCGTTTGTACACAACAGGAAAAAGGAAGCCTCTGTGGGGAGACAGTGGAGGCAAGCAGTTACACAAGCAACAACAGGAAGGCACAGGATAGCGACAGAGGGGGGAGGGGATTCATGAGGTTTCATATTGTTCCAATACGATACAGACGCCCGAGTGAGGTTAAGGGATGTTGTGCTGCTTCTGTAATGTAAGCAGAATTGAGATGATGGCACACACGTGTCACAATAAAGGAATCTGCGTCACACATAACCACCTGAGATGACAGAAGTGGCTGAAGATGCAGAAGTTTGGTTAACCATTTCAGAACGAAGCACAGCACGCTTTCACAAACAAGGGTGCTTTTTATACAATGCTGTGACCTTTAGATTAAAAATTAAACAGGATTACTGTGCCTCTCAGCCTTAATGGTTCGTCTGAGCTTTAAACTCCACTGTACCAACATCAGCTGACTGAGGAGTCTGTGCTAAATGAAAGCCAGCTAAACTTAGCTGAAATGTGCCAGCTTTATATATACAGACACACACAAGCATCTGAGCTTCCAAATGCCACTAGCCTCAAACACTAATTTAGGGCCCACTGACTGGTTCTGTAACTGTATATCTGGCACACGGGAGCCACTTCACAGAGATGTGTAATTAGCCTAAATCATGGTTGATATCTGATGTCTTCTATGTAAGTCAAAGTTCTGCCATTTCCCCCCGACATAAACGGTTGTTCCTTATTACCAGAAACTGAGAAAAACAGTTCAAAAGCCTTCAGTCACGTCAGTTCAAGGTCTAATGCTTCATTGCTGCTAGCTAGTTTAGATAAGAACACACACACACACACATACACACACACACACACAAGTGTGCACACACAAAAGCCCTGCCAGGATCATTAGAGATCTTCATCGAGCGCTCCATAGCATCTAACATGCAATGACAAATTTGTGCAAGACACCATGAAGGCCAAACATACCCTCTCTCTATTCCCCATATCAACCAGCATGCATGCACACAAACACACACGCACTCTCCCTTTTTAACTCTATGACCTCTGCCTCTTGATTCCTCATTGCCCATTTCCACCACCTGTGTCTATGTGAATATATTAAAACCAGAAAGACAGGAGAAAGACTCTGATTATGTTACTCTTTAATTTGACATCATTACAACCCAAAACGAGCCAAAAACACACCCTGCCAATTTTCTGTTACATCCTGTTCGGCATAAGCTTGACATTACTTCAGTATTAAGAACACATCCCGTACACAAACACACAGGAGTTTCTTAGTAGGCTCGGTGCGAGGACTCACACAGCAAACTGAAGTTGCACAGAGGGGATTTTCAGCGGCTGAGGCAAAAAAAAAAAAGCCGGAATGCTGGTGTGACCGTTCTCAAAGTGGCAAAACGGAAATAAAGTTGGATTCGATTCTGGCCAAATATTTTCTTCTAGCTACAGCCGCTCAATTTTTTCTTTCCTGTGTTTATAATCACACAAATATCATGTTCTGAAACTCTTCTGAGCTTAGGATTTTCAAATAACATAACAAAGTGACTGTTTAATAAATGAATCAATTATCAAACAATCACAGCAGCAGAAACGCTTACAGAAACTATTATCAGCTGTTGCCTCTTCTAGCTATGATACAATTAAGACAAGTCAAAGCATGGCATGGTGCTCATCATCTGATGATTGCAGACAATAAACATGATATCATCTCCTTTTCAGAGAAAGCCATTACCTTATCATTAACTGTGCTATATGTAACTATCTAACCCTGTTCTCTACCTACCAGCAGACTGACCATGTCACTGTTGTGCCAGATCTCGGTGTTTTTCAGAAGCTGGTGATGGGATGGGTCTGCTCTACAGGGGATACCCTACAACCTGGAGGACCACTCTAACCAGCACCTCTACGACACCGTGAACTAGGTGACTGCCAAACAGCCACTACAGCTGCAGTAAAAGATGATGATGCTGAAGTCCACATCTAAACTCACAGCTAATCATGAGACCTAAATCTGTTGGGTGAATCGTAACTCATATCTTGGATCTTGGTCATACCACATAAAATCATCTTCATCCTCATAATCATGATGTGGCTAAACTGCCCTCCCCAAGCTGCTTCTGAATGACACTAGGCTGGGTTGATTTAAAAAAAAGAACAAGAAGCTGTGTCAGACTTTTTACATTTTGAAAACACAGAGAGGAAAATCTATGACTGACAACCACAACGGAGTACAAGTCTGGTTTCAAAGACATGTGTTTGATGACCTGAGGTCAGCGGATCCTTTTGGAACATCCAGTCAATGAGGCTTAACCTTTGGATGACTGCTCCATGGCTCACACCTCCCCTGTTTGGGGCCCAAAGAGTTTCAACGCTGACCCTCTAATTCTCTCGGTACGTGCTGTCTGTCTGAGTGCTCTGGCACAGGGTGTCTGAATATCAGGACAGATTTAAGCACTGATGTAGAAACGGCAGCCTGTCCAGAAATGTATGAGAAAGAGGGCTATTTGGTTCATGCCCGGTTGTATTCAATTCAATTTATTGTCATCACACAAAGCCGAACCAGTGCAATGAAATTTGCAGCATCGATCAGGGCAGCACAACGACACGACAAGTGCACAGATCGAGACCTTCGCTGGCTCAAATAGAAGGAAGATCAATACAATGTTCTCCATAGAATTACCATACGATAACATGCATGCGAGTATAGGGTAAGATAAACAGCAGATTAACGAGTTTATTAGTAACCTGTTATTACTGATAAAGTGGCAGAGCATGGCAGTCTCTGATCCAGTCATTGTGTTGTTCCATAACATGAACAGCGCAGACACACACATATACATAGAGCCTGTCCTGGCACAGCGAAGCTTTAATATAAATGTCCCCTCAGCTGGAAATTGTTTCCAGCGTAGCTGAAAGACCGCTTTTATTGAGCTAGTTAAACACCCCCACCCCATCCCCCTTTTCTCCTACACACAACCAGCACACACGCTCCCTCTTTATACTCGACATAATACTTCTAAAGAAACACAAGGTATTTTTCTGCATTTGTAAGCCTTTTTTTAGATTTACTTAAATTATACACCGAAAAAACAACAGTGTCACAGTTTTAAGTAAAGTCCTCATCGTGTAATGTCGTTTGAATGACATTAAATATAAAGCATGACATCATAAGAGGACCCAAAAGTCTGCAAATGTAGTTAATGCCTGGTGTAAACCTGAAATAAATGCATTACTCATTTAGAATGAACATGTTTGTGCAGAATTTTCATCAGCGGGGGGGGGGGTGGGGAAATACAAAAGCGTCCAGTTTGCATTAATGATTCACATTAGTTCACATTGCCGGTTGGGGAAAAAAATGACAATGAGCAGCATATTTAATGACGCTATTATACCCCCTTTGCACAAGTGCCTCGGGTGGTTGAGAAAACGATATAAATGAACAAAAGGTTTTCACTCGGTCTCCTTTTGGAAAACAAGACTTTCTATGTAAAGGACATTATAATGAGCTTTTGTTAGACTGCTCATCTTCCTTTTCACGTCTAACTCTGTGGCCCTTTCTCAACTCGTGTTTCTCTTCCTCTTTTCATCTTCTTAATTCAGCCGGCTGAAGCATGAATTTAATTCCTTTAGTATTAGGTGGCAGCTCAGCTTCTCCTTATCTCTCTTTTACAGTTAAGCTGCTGTTTTCTTAGACGTTAACTTAAAATACATTGTGGTCCTGTCTTTGATTATATTTCTGGGTTTATGGCGATTTAAAACAGATGAAGAACAGTGTTGGGATTGTGCATTTGGGTGTTTTTCTGCCAGAGATATATTTGCGCCATCATGGGATGGGCCTTTAGCTACGTCAAGTTGGGAGATTTACAATTTACAGGAAACATAATTGAATGTATTGGTGACATTTGCGTGATTATAGACTCACAGTGTCTTTTTGTATGGCTAGCCAGTGACATAAGGCGTTAAATGATACAGTGCCAGCAGCACAGGAACAGCATCATTACATGCAAACAGCGGCTTTTTGAAGCCAGTCCAGTTTGTCCTGGGATCTGGAGCAAAAGTGAGCTGGTGTGGGTGTTACTCCACCGGCAACACCAACAGCAAATACGTCACATTTAACAGCAAGAAGAGGTTGTGCGTTCGCTGCTTCCTTCATGCACATATGCACATGCTCACATTTGTCAAAAAATAAACATGCACATCGACATTAAAAGCAGCTGCAAGCGCACGGGGATTCATTTGTTGAGTGTGCGAGCGCTTGTGTACGACTTACATTCATACCCCCTCATTTAAGTCATGCTTGGACTGAACCATTTGGCACAAAAGCCTAAGAGTGTCCTCGGGTTACTTTTGTCCTGAGGTGTTTTGTGTCCAGCATCTACTACTAAGAACATTTCTGTTTTGGAAGAGCTCAATGCCAAGAAATCACAGTTGTCACATCACTATTATTGCTCCAAGGACACAAACATTTACAACTACAACCTGAATTTTATACAGTTTTGTATTTTCAATTGAGTGTAGTTATAGCCGTTTAAATTCACTTTAGCTTTTGTCATTTAAAAATGTTCTGTTTTAGTTTCAGTGTTAGTTAGTAACTGCATGCAACAGCTGCCTGTCTACTATTAAGACTATTAAGAGGATCAGAATCAGACGAGTAGACCAGTTTCATCTTGAATTACCAGCCCCCACTCGCCCCCAAAATGATGAAGCAGTTCAACGCATTCCTCAGCCTGTGCAAAGCCATACCTGCCAACACCAACTGCTGAAAAGGGGAGGGTTTTCTAACGTAATAAGTGCTTATCCCAACACAAGCACAATCTGTCTTTTTCCTTGTAATTCCTTGGGGTGACTTAAACAACTATTCCCTCTTTTAATAAAATCTGTGCCAATCCTGAATTCAAAAATAGGAAAAAAAAAACTTTAACTTTATTATAAGGATCCAAACGAGGAAGTAACACTTTATTTATACTCCACAGTATTTGATTGTGGAGTTAATGTTTAAAAGCACCTGTAACAGCACAGAGGCTGAAGGGAAACCTAAATTCTGCAGAAAACAAATTGATCATCATTATTGATGTTTACTGTTTTTGCTTTGGGGAACTTAAATATCAATGAGATTGCTTTTTTATAAGTGGAGTTTTTTTTATTCTTCCACAGCTGCTCCATATGTTACTCATTCTTCAACCATAATGTTTTACTTTGGTTTGGAGCAGCCAAGAAAAAAGAAACAAAAAAGCAGGTTAATCATCAACTGTATATAAAAGATGGCCCCCAGCTTCCAGGTCAGAAAAGTCTGCATTCTTTCCAAAGGCCAGTCCTTTTTTATGTTCAGTTTGTCAATTATTTTCCCACAGGGAGAATAACAGTTTATAAAGGATGGCATGGAAAAGGATGGGTGGGCAATGTCCAACAACTGCAGGTCCTCTAGGTGTCACTTGAGGCTGGCTCCAAAAGACACCCAATCCCCAAAATGAATAACTTAACAGCATTAGAAAGCATGGTTATGGCCTGGTCCAAAAACAGTTTGAACCTTTATGGACAGTCTATGGACAAGTCAACTCCCTGGATAAATTCAGGGCATGGCTAAATTGTTTTGACAGGTATCCCAATAATGGCACCGGATTAGTGTCTGCTAGGCTTCATCCACATCCTTCCAGTAACTAAACTGGACCTGTTCACTCTGTGTGTGTGCTGTTGGAGCATTTTTAAAGTACTATCTGTCTAATTTTCTTCCTTGTTTTCTACTACAGACCAGCCTATACGTTTGTGCTATAATTTTGGTGACTGATATTCAGTATTTATTAGTCTGTCCCTTACCACTAATTAGCTGATATGTGCAAATCTGCACTGGACAGTTACAGTTTATCAATGCAGCTTGCTAACCAAAGCTTGTCACCTTTATCACTCCACCCATAAGATAACGTCCGGCGTCAACCCCCCTCCCCAAAAAAAAACAAAAACAAAAAAGAACAAGGCGTCCCCCAAAGCACTAAGGTTAGATTTCAAAATGCAGAGTTAGAAGTCAGTGATCATGTTATTGATGCTACATCCATCTTTTATACTGCATACTGCATGCAAGTCCATCAGTGCATCATTTACGTACAGTCTATGGTTGAGCTGAATGTAAACACGGTGTTCACTTACAGCACTACACTAACTCTCCAAGCACGATACCATACATGTATAGAAGAAAACTTGCAGCTTCTTAAAAGGTTATGTTCATGAGGTTCTAAAAATTCATATTTTTTAAATTAACAAGGACAACACTGCTTAATAGAACAACACGTCAAAGGAAACAGACAAGCTGGGAGAAAGAGATCAGGGAGAACTAACAAGTACGTAGCACTACATATTTGCAGCACATTCACAGGATGCACATGCCCAGACACAGGCCACAATGAAGAACATGCAGGCAAACGTAAGCAAAAAACAGTTACATAACCAATCGATAGATGACAGCTTCTCAGTTGGACTTCCTGTTGGTGTTGTTGACATGCATCAATGCAATTAAATTACCTCTATACAGAGGACTGCTGGGGATATACATTGACAAGAGCTTTTCTAATATCATTAACTGTAAATACAGCTTTGAAGAGCGATACAGTCCATTTTGCAGCGACAAAGCATCCCCTCACAAATTAACTATAAATACAGCCACACAGTCCACAAACAGATCATAAAAAACTTGACAACTCTTTTTCTTTTTCTAATCCCATCAATCAAAATATCGGCTAAATGTATTTGGCTCATTTATGTTTGTTAAAATATTTATATATATTTTAGCTGCTGTATCTATTCGAATCTCCTGACCGGCTTGAAATTAATAGGAATCAGGCACACAGCTCCTGCACCTTCAGAACTACCATTAGAACTTTCCATGGCTCTGCGAGGCCTGCATGTGACGATGCCAGAGTCAATATGTCAACTGCTGCACGGGGGCAAGATGACGTAATCCTGATCTGTGACTCAAGACCGGCAGTACATGGCATTGGTAGCACACACATATCCAACGACATGCTTTCTCCAACTGGCGCTGTCAGGCTTCAGTCATGTTCTCGCTCCCTCTGAAAGTGTCAATCAAAGCCTTGTTAGCATCTCCAGCCTGAAGCTGACAACGCCTGCGGATCTGTCACTGTGGCATACGTGCTGAGCTAAGCTCTAGCTGGAATCAGAACATCAGAACCGGTAGTGTTGTTTTCTGCAGCAAGGATTCCCCACCCATTGTTTCTTTCATTCCTCATCTGCCACCGACACACAGTGGCCTCTGACCCTGACCTTTGACTTCTTTTGTGTGTGTGCGTGCGTGTGTGTGTGTGTGTACCCAAACAAGTCACTGCGCTGTTTTCGAAACCACACACAGAGTAGATTTATCCAGTCCTAATACCACTAAACAAATCTGATATACAGCATTTCTTTTGCTTTAAATATAGTCACAGTGGCGCAATCAAAACAACTGGATCGACAATAAGGATTTAGCCATGAATCAATTAATCAAGTCATCATAAGTCAATAGACAGAACAAAGAAAAAAATTAACAATAAGTGGGAAAAAAAGTCTGTTTTAAGTTGAGATTTGCTCAATGACATCCACACACTGCTGTACCAACTTTAATGTCTCCATCAAACCACATCAGCAGCATTTCCAGGCAAAAGACAGAAGACTTCATTGACTTAATAACAGTAATTATTGACTAGGAGCTCACACTGATATTGTTGTTTTTTTTGTTTGTTTGTTTCAATGATCAAGTTGTAATGAAGCTAGGTCCTCCACGCCAAAACGAGCCAGTTTGGGTGGTTTGGCATTTAATAAGAATGCCTCCCGGGTGGGCGGCTTCCTCAGAATGCTTTCTGGGAACGCCCAGCTGGGAGGAAACCCAGGGGAAGACTCAGGAGGAACCGGAAAATGCTGCTTAGCCTACTGCCACCTCAGTCCAACTCCCGAGAGTTAGAACTGTACTGTACCACCTGGTTTGTTTTGAGTCAGAGCTGCGATCACCTCCTCCAACACAAATTAACATGTTCTCGCCAGTCCACAAATGATAGGGTGTCTGAATACTACACTCGTTGTGTATGAGTGAGTATGTGTGATCACAGTCTTTATTTCTTCATATCATCTCATAGCAGGATCGCATGTGTTCCTGTAGTAGTAACCTCGTCCAACCGGGAAGAAGGACCAAACAGTTAAATTCATTTAAAATTTGCCGGAGCAGTTGATACAAAACTGTGTCGATCAAACAGCTAATTCCTAAATGACTGCTTATTTGATAAAATAGCTGGAAAATGTCCGCAAGTTCTTAAGGACCAAGTGGATGATTTCAAAAAGCTGCATTTTTGCTTTAAAATAGCAGCTAGCTAAATGGCTAATTCGCTGACTTGTGGAAGCACCCTTCACTGACCCAGTCACCAAAACTCCTCTGTATCACTGACAAAAATCTGAGATGTGTCGATATGATTAAGAGGTCTGCAAACAGGTTAAACCAAAACTTGCTGTTGTTAATGGTTTAAAACAAGCATTAGCATACAAATGCTGCTGTTTCATGGACTGTTACAAGTCTATGTAAGCTGAAGCTCCCCGTCTTGCCTGTTAAGCTGGGACATATCGAAAGCAGCGATGTCTGAAATTCACTCTGTTCTGTGGGCCTTTCACTCTCATCTGTGGCGTATTCATTCAGCTGGGCTTATCTGAAAAAGGGCGCTGCTATCTTCTCCTCTTCCCGCTACTCTCTCCGTCTCTCGTCTCGTCTTGTTGCCACAACACATACCTGCAGTGCACAAAGACCTATCCTTCTACATACTTTCACGCAGACACACACCCAGACTCAGATTCAAGCGTCTCACTGTTGCCATGGGCACTATTTCAACCCTGTCAGCACTTCTAAGATCTGCCCGGAGAGAGGCAATTTGCCCCTCTTCCCATGCTTCGCAGTCTTTCTATCTACCCATCCTCCCCTCCTCCTGCTCCTGCTCCTCCTCCTCTTCTTCTTCTTCTTCTCCCATTCGAAGATGGAAAAAAAATCCCATCCTCCATTCTCGAGAGGCATGACTATTGCTTCTCCTATTCTTTCTGTCAGATTCATTCACCCTCAGTGTTTGGCACCAGCAATCTCCTCTCCTCCTACTCTCACTCCCACTCTATACAGCCTTTATGAGGCTGTGTGTATACACTTGCTTCTTCCTCAGGCTGAGTGAACATTGAGGTGGGGGGCTTGGGGAGAATGTGCATCTGCTGCTGATTTCAGCCACACAGGATCAGCTAAGTGCTGAGAGCTGAGATTTTCCCCCCAAATTTCCGTGGGGAACACAAGGGGCCAGTTTGATGTATCGACTGAGCCACACCACAAAAGGGAAGATTAGAAAACCTGAAGTGTCTTACTCATGTGGCGAATCTGACCTTTATGTTTCTTCTGCAGGCATTTTAATAGCGTAAGCCTGGAGCAGGCATAAAAAAAAAAACGATTTAAAAAAAGGGGGAAAGGATTACTACTTTGGAGAAGTGAAAAGAATATTATTACTCTACCTCTTAAGAAATGAACTTTATGGCCGGCACTGCCGATAAATGATGTAATAATAATGTGATACTTCCCCAACGGGGGAAATTCTCAGAGAACAAATCAGGCAGAGCCATAAACCAGCTGGCAGGGATTCACTGAGTTGCTTGAAGACAATTTAGCAGGAGGCTTGTGGCTCAAAACCAAAGTTCACTGGCTGAACGATGCTCTTGTGCTACCATAAAAAAAATTAAAATAATAATATCCACACCCACAGCCAAGGTGACATAATATTTTAGTATTCAGCTTCCAGTACTTCACAGGTCAAAAGATGAAAGATCCGGCTCATAATTATGTCTGTAATCTGTGAGAATATCTCGCCATTAGCTACACTTTGAGATGCTCTAACACACATATACACAGTGGACGTCTCATTTACTTCCTCAGAGCATTATCCAAATATCCCGACAACATTATGGACCTGCAGCTAAGGGGATCAGCTGAACTTGGACAGGCCGGAGCAGGGCCACAGCTGGGATAGCTGATCTCCTGGAGGGGCCATATTACACGGTTTATCCTTTCTATACATAGACCTGTAAGTATTCTTAGTGCCACCACACGCTGGCAGCAAAGATAACAGCCATAAAACTGTCATGCCCCCGGGAAGGGAAGCATTACGTCAAAGACCCAAACCCAGCTAAATGCACTTTGTGATGCTTTTAATTTGTGACAGTGGGGAGACAGGAAGCTGACGTAAATCCTTATGAGGAGAGCTCATAATACACATGACAGCCAGTAAGCTAGTGTAAAACAAGTTAAGATGTCATAGTGACTGAAAGAGTTGCCTGCTGATGACCACTTTTTACTGCCTTTGTTTTAAGGTCTACATCAGTAGGTGTGACATGTCGCTGTATGACGCTGATTTTATAAACTCCAGGGTGCTTTCAGGCTTTCTGCGATGGTACAAGGCTCCAATCTGATAAAGGCATGAGGAACAGATCTGAGCGGGAAGTATCATCAAACTGGGAAATGCAGAGTAATCGCAATACGATAAATCACAGCAACATAATTAAAAGTATGTGTTCCCACAGGATCGTGCTGCTGGTTATTGCAGTTTCTGCTCATGTTTTACAAATGTTTGTGCATGCACTGCCTTCTTTTTTCATGTGTTTGTGTGTGTTTTAAAATGTACTGATCTTTTTAAACTTCATCTAACGTTTCCAGGATGCCATTGTCTTCCACGGCTCCCTCTGCAGCGTGAAGATGAATTTCTAAACCCTTGTAACTTTCTTGAGTAATGCATGTGCAATTAACTCAACTTTTCTTTAGCCTCAGGATTTACGAAAGGGTGCCGACCAGAGCTCAAGTGGAGCAAATGATCGGTCCAGCAGTTTGCAATCTAAATATGTTCAATTCAGGTCTGAGGTTCTGATTTCTTCCAAAAGCTGGACCCAGGTAATGTTAAGCTTTGTGTCATGATCAAAACTGCCTGTTAACCTCCACAATCAACTTCTTTCTTCACATTTCCTAACTTTTTAAGTTCTCTGTGGATGCAACTGCCTCACCACAGCAAGATAATATGATGCATAAAAATGAAGGTACACTTGATGATGGATTGTAAATGGAGTATAAAGCTTCCAGAGCTTGCTAAAGGAGCTTCACACTTAGTCAATGGCAGCCTAAAACTTTTTACAACATGTACTTTTAAACAGTCAGCAAGAAGAAAAGAAAAAAGTTAAACTTCCACATTTTATTTCCAGAGAACCTCTGGAGACCCAAATTTGATCAGCCATAAAGGGTCACACATACAGCTGAATTAATAAAAGCAGAAGTAGCGGTCGTGGGCAAGACACACTCAGACGCGTCTGCTTTCAAGTCCAAAGCCTGAGGAAATGAATGGGTGTGAATGTTAAAACAGCGGAGGAGCTGACAGGCATTTCTCTTACCATGTCCGCTGGGGTGCTGCCCGTCATCGTGAAGCTTCTCCCGGTACTCGGAGGTGTTCAAACGCACATACACACACTCACAATCTCCCTCGCAGGGCAGATGCCAATATTCCTTCTCTTTTTTTCTTCCTTTTTCTCGCACTTGTAAAAAAGCTCCCCGCAGCTCTGACAAACGCGTCCTTGTGGTGGAAATATTTTTTTTATTCCCGGCGACTCGCTCTTTCTATCTCTGTCTGTCTTTCTTTTTTTTCCCCACAGTCACAACACTGAGGTAGCCGAGACGTGTGAAAATGCCTCTTCCTCTCTATTGCACAATCATTTCGTTAATTTCTCTCCCTCACAAATCACTGATTTGGGGAAATATACTTAAGATTAGAGGGGCAAACTGTCGACCCGAGGGCCTCCTTTGACCCTCAAACATCAACAATATCCCGATTCAGAAAAAACAGAGGTGCCTGCGACATGCGAAAAAACCAATACTGCTGGCACATCCGGACGCGGACCTTGTTCTCTCGGGGTGGAAAAAGAACAAAAAAACATCCGCAAGGTTAACGGCTGCCGTCCTCTGATAAACTCGGACACGTCCGCCGGTCGGCGTGAAAAGGCGAAACGGTGATATGAGCCGGTCCTGCTCTTTAAAACGCGGGTATGACCGCTGTTAGGGTTTCAGACGGCACTGCTGCACCTTTAGGACCCGTTCAGCTGTCATTCCGCTGCCTCGAGTCAGAGTAAAGCTAGCCAACGATTCAGAACTTCCGTGTGGGTTTTCAAAATAAAAGAATGTAACCGCTTAAAGGCTTTTTGTGTGAAAGTTTTTCTTTGAAAAAATTGGGGAAAAAATAATGTACAAATCATGACATTAGTCTAGCATGCTGGGGTTTCTATCTGTCTATCTATCTATTTATCTAGCTATCATTTCTTTTTTTTTCATATCATAGAACTTCCCACTTAAATTATGATTCTCAAACATTATGTGGTTGTCTCCTCCCACTAAAGTAAGTAATAATATTAATAAATATAAAACACATTAATTCATGAACAATAATAAAAAATAAATAAAAGTATCTTATCTATCCATCACTACTAATCCTATTTTCTATTATTATAGTATATTATACTATTGTTTTAGTTGTTCACTGGTAATTTGTCTGATTACTCAGGAAAACTACTCATGTAAGCTGCACAGCTATTTTATTGAAGAACATCTATACAACAGCCTATTAAACATTCATCAAATATTTCATTATCCTTAATGAGCTGTGACAGTGCACCGTGACCTGAAAATCCCAAATGAAAAATTATCTTACTTGTAGGGCACAAGTGGCCTCATGTTATCATTCGTAGTTATTCTATTCATCTGATTTCTTTGACCAGTCTATTGCTGGGCCAACGCAAAGACACAGTCACACTCACCTGTGGCCAATTTACCTGACCCATGCATGTCTTTGGACTGTGGTAAAAAACAGTTTTCCACATGCATGTGCAACCTCCTCACGGACTGGTGGATTTGAACCCAGACCTTATTATTATTATTATTATTATTATTATTATTATTATTATTATTATTATTATTATTATTATTATTATTATTAT
>NW_005187687.1:600411-613911 GCF_000239375.1 Pundamilia nyererei | reverse complement strand
ATTTAACATGGCGTCAGTAGCTAGATTTGGAGGGTGGATCAGGAAAGGGAGTGTTGAACATATTTAATAAAAGTAGTGGGACCGTGGATTAGAAGGCAGCGCAGTGCAGTTTGGTGGAAGAATAACCAATCACACTTCCACAGCAGCAAGAAGGGCAGAGAACACACAGGAGGGACAAAGGTGGAAATCTAATAGGGCATATCCAATCTTGCACAGATTGCTGTAATCTTATTCTTCTTTTGTCTTTATTTACAAAATCTCAGTTAATAAAGCCTTTCTTAATCATTTGTCACTAAATGAAATTAATATATCGTGTTGATTGATACCCTTCTTTGCAAGTGCCCCCTCTGGAAAGGTTAAAGGTAGGGGATTCAAAGTTGTACAGTTGCACTTGCAGACAGGACTGTGTGACATCACTTCCATTAGTGAGCTGTGACTTAGACGATGAGACAAGGCAACAAGGATCCTCCTGTAATCCTCCTTAATCAATAAATCAGACATTCAGTACACAGGGAAGAGTAAAGAGCAGCAATAAAACAGTACTGTATATTTTACATTTAACATCGTTAGTACTGTATACAATAAATGGACTACTTAACAAGTAATCTGATTAAGAAGTGAAAAAACATGACAGCTTTATAATATGAATTCAATATAGCTGTCAGGTTATTTATAGCATACATCTAATACATGTAATATAATATCCTGTCCTTCATGGAGTGCTCTGCCTTGTGTGGGTGCATGTGCATGTGTGTGCGCACTTGTGTGGCCTTGTTTCCGTCAGGGGTCGAGATATGCATCGGCAGCAGGTCTGTCATCTCTCTGGTGGAGTGAATGAAATCCATTGTGGCATCAGGAGAGGCTTTTTCTCAGAGATCTACTGGATTAACTACCTAATCTCCCCACTATAAAGGGAGAGTGAAGAGGGCAAGTGAGTTACGCACACTCAGACACACACACACACAACCATCAGCATGCCTGTACAAGCATAGTAAAGTGTGGAAGTGGTTTTGTTGGCTTTGTTTTCCAAATTACGGTCAGTGTGTGATTTTCGCCAAGCAAAGGAGGGCATCGATTGAATAGTACTGCCATTACCAAGTCATCTCTTAATTATTTTCTACCTGCTTGATAATTATCTAATATATAAAATGATAAAATGTTAGAAGAACTGATTGCAAACTCAAGACGATTGCTTCTAATTGCTGTGTCATTTTAATGTTGAATATATGTTAGATACATGGCACACGTACACTCGTACACGTTAGGTATACCTGACACAAGTATCTAATCAGCCAATCATATGGCAGCAACTCATCATGATATGGTCAGGACAGCCTGCTAAAGGTCAAATTGAGCATGAGAACGGGAAAGAAAGGTGACTGTGAATGTGGCGTGATTGTCAGTGCCACAAATGCTGGTCTGAGTATTTCAGATTTCAGATATTCCCACACAACCATCTCTAGGGTTTCCAGAGACAGGCCAGAAAAGCCAAACTATCCCATGAGCAGCACCTCTGGGTGAAAATGCTTTGTTGATGCCAGAGATCATAGGAGAATGGCCAGACTGCCTTCAGCTGATAGGAAGCCAACAGTAACGCAAAAGAAAACACTTGTTACATCAAAGACATGCAGAAAAGCATTTATGAAAGGACAACATGTTGAACCTTGAAGCTGATGGCCTATACCAGCAGAAGACCACACCGAGTGCCACCTGTGTCAACTCTGAAAAGGAAACTGTCACAATAATTTCACAACAGAAGATTGGAAGAATGTTGCCTGCTCTATATTTTCTTGGCACACTTAGGGCTTCTTAGCACCAGCAGAATATCACTGAAACCCCACAGCCTAGTATTGTTCTAAAAGGCCATGTCACAAAGCTCAAATAATCTCAAACTGGTTTCTTGAACATGACAATGAGTTCAGTGTATTCAAATGGCCTCCCAAGACACCAGATCTCAATCCAGTCGAGCACCTTTGGGATGTACGGGAGATGCACATCATGGATGTGTAGCTGACTTTTCTACTGCAGCTCTTAGATGCTATCACGTCACTATGGACAAAGATCTCTGAGGGATGTGTCCAGCACCTTCTTGATTCTATGCCACAAAGAATTAAGAGTGATCTAAAGGGAAAGTTGTCCATCCTGGTACTAGCAAGCTTATTAAGTGAAGCTGAAATGCAGATATTTTCCATTATGATTCATAAAAGAAACATCTGGTTGTAAAAGGTCCACATACTTGGCTTGCGTGCAGCCAAGTTCAAGGTTCAAGGTTCTTTATTTGTCACATGCATAGTTATACAAGCATAACACACAGTGAAATGTAACCTGACACGCTCCTCGACATGTGCAAAAAATGGGGGGGGTAGAGGAAGAATATTATATTTATAGTATATTAGGTGAATGTGCAGTAGTAGCAGCAAGCAGGTGAATTCTGCACAAGTTATCAGTTCACTGATTATGCTATTATATCACTGTATGTAGGACTTTCATGGGGTGACATTTTATTATTGTTGCATTGTGGTTAGAGGTTGAGGTTATTTGCATTATATTAAAGCTGCACATAAGCCTAATGTCACATGGTATTTGATCTATGCCTTCTGTATCCAAGCCTGGATGGAAGACTTTCCACGGTCTTCTGCAGATGTGCTCCAACCAAAATGTCTCATATCTGGCCACGGGCGATCGTGGCTCAAGAGTTGGCAGTTTATCTTGTGATCGGAAGGTTGCCGGTTCGAGCCCCGGCTTGGACAGTCTCGGTCGTTGTGTCCTTGGGCAAGACACTTCACCCGTTGCCTACTGGTGGTGGTCAGTGTCCGGCAGCCTTGCCTCTGTCAGTGCGCCCCAGGGTGGCTGTGGCTACAATGTAGCTTGCCATCACCAGTGTGTGAATGGGTGGATGACTGGATATGTAAAGCGCTTTGGAGTCCTTAGGGACTAGTAAAGCGCTATACAAATACAGGCCATTTACCATAAATAAATCCAAGCATTGGCGAGCGTTCAGAGTCTCAGTGTGCCTGTGCAGCATGTGTTTCCCTGCTCAGCACTTGTCTTTGCTTGTTTGACAGTGCAGGTCTGTGTAATATAAACTGCCCGGTCACCTCTGCAGTCCTTTACTTCCTCTATTCAAAGTCTGCTGATCAAATAGAAATGTTACATTCAGTTTAAAGACAGTACACCTCTGTAAGCCTCTGCCCGGGCTCTAGACTGTTCTGCTGTCTCACTCAGGCCACACACATACAACGACACATTTATGGAACTACAATGCTTGGCCACGACAAGGAAACAAATCCTTGGTTGCTTCATAGGTCAAAGGGCTTGATTAGAGATTAAGCAGCACAGTGTATCCACTTTCAGAGAAGATCTCTTTCCACTTCCAGTGACGCTACAAAACAGTTGTCGCATTTCAGCTTTGAAGGGCAGCACTCAGCGGTTAACACTGCTCCATATATAAACACTGACTGTCAGCCTAGCAGCGCTGGGATAGTCCTCTACCAGTGCCCTCTGCCTCTCCATGTTTCCCGCAGAATATTAACATGCGCCGTGTGTCATCAGCTATTCTTAGATCCTGAAGTAGACTTTGAGCTTAGACTGTGGCTCAAAGATTGGGGGGGGTGTTTTGTTTTTTTTCCTCTGGAAACTACCAACGCAACACAACACACCCTCACATGTAACACCCTCAGACTGAGAGGACAATCCAGTTTGTCTGTCCCAATGGAGGTATGAGCAATTATTTCCCCACCACGGGCACGGAGTAACATCTCCTTCCTGCTAATATGCTTTCATGCTCATCAGTCCCTCACTGAGAGAGATCAACAACCTAAACAATTGTGTGTTTTTTTCCAAAAAAAACATGTCTTTATCCAAATAATGAGCAAAACCAACAACCAGCCAGTATAAGGAGCGTTTTATAAGAACAAAAAGCCACTGAATTCAACAAGTTCTTTCATTTTAAATAATCCCCCTGTCATTTTTGTTGTTGTTGTTTTTTGTGTGTGAAAATCTCCAGAGAATCTCTTCCCAGACTGACAACTCTGCTACAAATATCACCAGTCCCAAAAGAGCTGCCATTATTATGCAGGATCAGGTCCCCCTCAAAAGCCATAGTCTAAACCTGAGTTGGATTAGGCTCAGACTTACCAGGAGACACCCTAAGCCTGAGCTTATCTACAGCGAACTATTGTTGTGCAGATCAAGCGGAGGTGGGTACACCTCTAATCTGTCCACCTGTCTAACACACTTAGTGTTAAATCCGCACAGGCATCTGGCCTGACATCCCCCTGACAGACCTTTGCTGAAGGCTAAATCTAGTCGTGTCTGTGATTTCAAGTTACTTCATTTATCTGTTTGTTTTGAATCGCTGTCGAGTGCAGTTGGTGGTTTCTCTGGAGTTAAGCGGGACATGCTCGTCACAGTTAAAACCTCCCCCCTCCATGGCTATGAAAACATTTGTCATCACCGCACATTTTTGCCATCTGTCTACCACAGAAGGGGAGTAAAATAAACACTCGGCACTTGTATTTTGTATCGATGTGCACCTGCTGCAGGGAGTGTGGAGCCTTATTTCCACACTCTCTGTTTACCTGTGAATGTGAGTTATTCAGCATTTATTCTCTGTGTTTGTAAGAAACATCCCATAGAGGCACTGTTCAGTCCATCGGCTGGCTTTGTGCTCTTCCCTTTCTTCACTGCCTGTTCAGCTTGTTCAACACAGTAAGTCTGTAGTGCTGCATGAAAGTAGGCATGTCAGGCACTGCCTGCTGGAATTAGGCGTAACAGGTTTACTCATCAAGCAAAAAAAAAAACGTCCTTGATGTTGGATGTGTTTTGCATTACTCACGCTATGAGGACGTAAATCTGCCATCCTTTGGGGAAAAAATGGACAGGTATTTCCACATACAGTGTTTTTCATTCAACCTGATCACGCAATGCACTTTACCCTAGAAGCCACATTCACACAGTGCTTGATTGGCAACAAACACATTCACACATTTGGTTTCACCTGGACTTTAGTATCTCACCTGAAGACACTTAACATGTGTCCTGGAAGATTTGAATTAGACCTGAGTTCAGCCTTGGTCTGAGTAGGATCGGAGTAAGGTTTTGGCTAGGACAATTAAAACAAGGCAGTGTTAAATAAGAGCCAGTGGCATGTTTGCCTAACAGGTTTGAGCTCAGGCAGAGGCACAGATACCCTAGAGGTTGTAAAAGGAAGAGCACCTGATCTAAAACTGCCACAGCTACCTGCTGTGGTGAAATCTTGTGAATAGGTGAGAAAGAATGTGATGTCCTCTGATGCTGCTGCATGTTGTCATGGTACATGCTCGATAATCCAGGGTAAGGAAGGTTGGTTCTGTTGTGTTTTTAGTGGGGGAAACTTTTCATCATTTATCCAAGTATCTTGTTTACTCTAAACTGACTGCATGTTTCCCAGCCTTATAAACAGTTGCATAAAGACCGAAACTAGCCCCACTGCCTAACAATGAGCCATGAGCTCAGTTTCATCATCGTTGTTACGCAAACTGCCAGCATGGTTACCCCAGCACGGTATTCGCCAAACCTGCAAAACCCTTAAAACATGCTCCAGGCAGTCCAGGGAAGAAAAACGACAGCAAACAAAAAATACACTGATGGTACCTTAGGTGTCAGGCGTACAGGAACAGCTGAGACATATTTTTTCAAAACATTGCACCTGTGTGGCTCTAAAACCCCAAAACATGCTACGCCAAAGATTGGCCGACCAAAACTGCAGAATATAGTTTTCTGAATATTTGGACAAAAACTGTTAATATATGATGAAAATATAATACACGAGCTCTAATCAGAACAAATTAAAATGTGTAGAAAAGCAGGACAAATTTGGAAGTCATCCAATCAGAAGAAACCTCGTGTAGTAACATTAGATGCACACACGTGATCTTCCAATACAACAATACAACTAGCTGTCATGCTCTTTGTTTCTCATTGACAAAATGTCAAAGCTCAGGACCAAGAGAAAAGAAGACATAAGGACACATTTCACATTCAATATTAAAAAGCTTTATAAACTGTGGCGCAACTGTCACTGGTAAACACCGGTAAAACTTGCTGTTGACATTGACACTGATATAGTGTACACAGTTAAATGCCACAATGGTGCCATTGGGAAAACCAAACAACCTGGCTAAGCGGTTGGCTCAACATAGAAAAGCTGTCTGGTCAGGACAGGATTTCACAGTGTAGTTACACCTGAGGCCATGGGACACTCTTTCTGAGGATGCACACTTGTTTGAGGGGGGAGTCAAGGGAGGCCATTTATGTGGAAATGAAATAGCCAATGCTGACCCGAAGAGAGAGCCTAAAGGTACATCTTTTACCAACTTACAATGCTACCACTCACAAACTGAAGAGTAGCCATTGATCAACAATCAGTCTGAATGTTAACAATCATGAAACTGAGCTTGTGGTTCAATATTAGGAAATAGTGCACGTTTCTGCCGTTGTGCAACTGTACTGTTTATAAGAGTGGACAAACATACCGTCAGCTGAGACTGAAAACGCTAGGTCAAATGAACAGAATCAGCTTTCTGGGGAGTATATGCAACACCACGTAGATAAAACATTCATGATAGAGGAGATTTATACTGATGAGTTAAATCTACGTCATATGTACATCACCAACCAAAAGTTTTACTTATCGTTATGATGATTTTTATGATCATCTGACGTCTCAATTTTCCCCAAATGTGACACCCGAAATTTCAACTCTGAGGACAAATGTCACAAATTGTTGCACAAAAAACTTTCACAAATTCACGTCATTTGCAAACTGTTTAAGTATGTTACAAAATCTCTCTTCTGACACCGCCGTCTGGCCAGTTTATACATTCATCCTATTTACAATGAGTGTTTTTGTCACAATAAACAGTGCGGCCCCATGGGGTTGTCACTGTGACTCATCAATCTGTAACTATCATTACCTGTCTGCTATTTCTGGAGATACATTCATACACACACACACACATATATATATATATATATATATATATATATATATATATATATATAGGTATATCTAACATGTCTAACATTGGCATGAGTCCCCGTGGGTCAGTCCCCTCTGGGATCATGAAACACCAGCACAGCAATGTTTCACCAAGGTGTGGCCGCACCGCTTTTAGAGCAAACCACAGGCAGTACCAGCCTCCACCTAAACCTCCACCCTCTCCAGTTTTTCCACGTTTCACTCTGCTCTCTCTCACGGTGACTAAAGTAGAAAGGTGAGGTGCTGTTATCAGTATCACTTGAATAACGTTATGGCCACTGTGCGATAAAATTGCTACGGAACAAAACAGCAGCGATCAGATGAGCTGTGGCCCTCCACAGAGAACAAAAGCAGCTGGAAGACAAGTCCAGGGAGGATTCTTTGGTCACATAACAGAAAAGTAGCTTATGTCACACAAAAAAAGGGATCATGTCATCTGCTTTATTCAGTCTTCATCCAACAAACACATGTAACAACAAGCAAATAATAGGATTATGTGTTATTTTTACTGAGCTCAGTCTGCAAGTAGCCGCTGTTTTTCAGGTGTTCACTTGTTTATTTGCTCTGTGAGTCAGCTGGTGGGAGTGCTGTGCTGATGCAGGGTTTATTTTTTGACAGAGACAGGATAACAGATTAATCAACGCTGAGTGTTTGCAGAGCTTAAAAGAAGAAGAAGAAAAAAACAAACAGACAAAGACAGCCTGACTCGCCAAGAACATAATCTGATGGGTTTGTTTGAGGATAAGGGAGGGGGCTACAGTAGTTCTGCAAACTTCTGGCTCCATTCAGTATTTCACACGCTGAAATAGTACAGACAACATCAAGACGACAAGCCAGCTTTTAACGTGTGCCACATTTATTTTTAACGCTTTCTTTCTGGCCGAGTTTTCTCAATAGTGTGTCTTATAGACCATGAAACAGCAGCTACCGTAAGTACAACACTATATCTACAATGATCAGGCAGACCGTTATGACCACTGACAGGTGGAGTGAATAACACTGATTATCTCTTCATCATAGCACCTGTTAGTGGACGGGATATATTAGGGGGCAAGTGAGCAATAAAAGAAGGTGGCCTGGTCTGATGAATTTTTTTCTTCTGCATAACATGATGGTTGGGTGGGTGTACATTGGTTACCTGGTGAACACCTGGCACCAGGAATCACATGGAGGCAGTGTGATGCTTTGGGTAATGTTCTGCTGGGAATGGTTTGAGGAGCACAGACTTAAATGAGTTTGAATATTGACTTGGCCTCCAAATTCCCCAGATCTAAATCCAATCTAGCATCGGTGGGATGTGCTGGACAAACAAGTCTTTAGAGCCCCCACCTCACAACTTACAGGACTTAAAGGATCTCTTGTTAACAGCTTGGTACCAGAAATAACAGCACAGCTTCAGGGGGCTATTGGAATCAATGCCTCTGGCGGTCAGGGCTGTTTTAGTAGCAAAAAGGGGACCAACACAATATTAGGCAGGTGATGCCTAATAAATCCCATTCAGTAAGACAGTTTCTTCATGGAGAGAGGCAACTTCCTGCTTTGGTTTCCATCAGCTTACTTTTATTGACATAAAGCTATAAAGGCACACAATAAAACACAAGGCTGATTAGGCAACAATGTCTAAAAGTAACTGAGTTATTTAGCTCAGTATTAAATGGAATAATATTGCATATTATCATTTCCCCGTGATTAAACAAAGAATAAAGCAGCTTTTAATTAGTTGAAGAAACAACACCACATGCCAAGCAAAGAAAAGCCAGCATATCTTTGATTTCATACTATGTATATTGTGATAGACGAATTTCATTATTCAGGCCTGTAGTGAAATTGCATCATTGCTCCGTCCTTAATATGAGTGCACTGTAATCATCT
This sequence comes from Pundamilia nyererei, assembly GCF_000239375.1. Lineage (NCBI taxonomy): Eukaryota > Metazoa > Chordata > Actinopteri > Cichliformes > Cichlidae > Pundamilia > Pundamilia nyererei. The sequence continues at coordinate 605,018 of NW_005187687.1, read as the reverse complement.
TGGCTTTTCCCTAACATCCAATCAAGTTCTAAAATGTAATCAGTGTGATGATTTAAGCTGATAACCATTCTGTTAATGAATGCGCTAAATCTGCATCCCAATTGTACAGTGAAGACCTTCATTTAAGAGATTTCGACGCTGTAAACCGCTGGCAAACGCTTTGAAAAAGCACACTTATTGGGTTTCTGATAGCGTCCTACTTCTCAATCTCTGCTCCCAGGTCACTAGGTCTTCAGCAAGAGAGGATAGGCAGATGTTACATTGACACTGAGGCCTTTAAAGTTATCTTACGAATCTTTGCACAAATGCATCATCACAAAAGCCATGATTTGGACACGCACCACAGTGTCTCATTACAAACGTCATCACTTCATGCTTGATAAGCGCTCAGTGTTTTTTTTTTTAATGGGTTTTACATGTGGACAAAGTCTAACCAAAAGAATCCATAGAGGTTTACAGTACAGCAGGACAGGGGTGTTTAATGTTTAACGCTCTAAATGTTATTGTGGAAACAATGCCTGCACATAATTAAAGAGGAAATGCAGCACCTTGACTAGTGATACAGGTGATACAGGTTTAACTTCTGCTGGCTGCCTTGCGCGCGTGTCTGTGTGTGTGGTTTTCTTCCATCACTGAAGACAGATGGAGGACAGTTGGCAAATCAGGAAGTGCAGAGGATTAATAAGGAGGAAGTGAGGGCAGCTATGAAGAGACTGAAGAGTGGAAAGGCCAGGTGGCATACCTGGTATGGAGATATCTAGGGGAGAGGGCAGTGAAGTTTTGAATCAGACTGTTTAACACAGGGTGATGTGTAGGAGCTGCACTGTCTTTGCAAATGAGAGGGAAACAGGTGTAAGGTGGATGAGTTTAAATACCAACAATTCAAAGAAAGACAGCACAAGAGAGCTAAAGAAGAGAGTGCAGGGGGGATGGAGCAGGTGGAGATGAGTGATGGGTCATTTGTGACAGAAGGGTAGCAGAAACTCATTGTCAGTGTTTACATTTGGACAAGGATATGAACGATTTTGTCTTGGAACATCAAAGGTGTGCACCTTTAACCCCTATTTTGACATCAGACTGTGCTCCATGTCACTGTTTGTTGTTGTTACAACGACGCTTGTGATTGGTCAGCGGGGTTATATCTGCACTTTCTATTTTTAGCATGCTCTTGACATAATTTTATGGCGTTTTCATGTGGACAGAGATATTTTTAAAAACATTGCTTTGCATATGGGACCTTTTTATGAATGTGGAAAATCCCGCTTTTAAGAAATACTCAATTTCTATCGTAGTGAAAAACATCAACTTTCTCTCATTTAACTGTTTATCTGTTACTTAATTTCTCCACTTTAGAATGATTGGCCACAGGGGAGGTTTTCAGGAAAAGCTGTAAAACGTATGACAATACAGTTAAAAGTCAAAAATCTTTGCTCTCCACATTTTACAAAGCAGTCTAGTGGGCCAGATTGAAGTCTTTGGCGGAACGATTCGAGATATTTGACATTCCTGCTCTACACCATAACCTGACAGATGATAAACAATTCAAATGTTGTTAAGACATCTCACTGAAAACCACAAATTTTATTCGGTAACTGGTGCTCATGCCATGAGTTCATAATTTCTCCCATAATGACTGTGGCGTGTTGGATCAGTTTTTGTAAATCTACATGACGTAACACCTCCATCAGATTTTGGAGTTCCTGGAGGTGTTACGTCTTCAACGGGACTTTAAAGGAAATCAGTGGGAAAAATTGTGTTTTCATTACAAATCTGTTTATAAATTCTGTTTTCTCTGTATTTCACCTCTTGCATCTTCTCCTGTGCACTGGCTACAGGTAAACATTGCTTGTGCACATTGTTCACATAAACACAAAGAAATGCATTTCTTCACTCGTGTTCTCACGGCCAAAATGCCAATATTGTTCCACACAAAAGACTTGGGCGCACACACACAGGGAGAAAAGTCATGTGAGATGATTCACTCGATACAACCACGAGTGCAGGATGACAAATTCTGTTTTACAAGAACTCAACATTTGTGTCACCGCCTACTTGATCGTTGGCAACGCTTTCCACGCTTAAAAACAAAAGGACATGCCAACACACATGTAACTGCTGTCACCAAGACAATTTAATACACACATACATGTGTGTTTTAGAGCAGTACCGATAGATTCGTCTCCCACTGTGAAAAGCCTTCACATACTCACATAGTTCTTTTCTTTGGGCTTCAGTGGAATGACACACATTTTAAGCAGTTATATCTCAGTCTGAACTATAGAAATAAAGAAAATAAATCATTTAACACAAAATTAATGGCTGATCTTTTATTTTTCTGGAAACCGTTTCTCAAAAAAAGGGGGAAAAATCAGATAAGAATAACGTTTTGGTTTTTTTTCAATAGGGTTCTAAAATGAAAACATTTGCTACCAAACGTTAGTTTCTTTGTTTAGATGTTTGTGTGCCTCTAATGCTTGCTGTAACCGCCGCATTTATTCATCGCCCAGTTGTAATTTCCTGCCATTGTGCTTTCAGCATGTATCAGATCATTTCAGGAAAAAAAACTATAGAGCAAAGACGTGTCTGGGGAGTGCTTTGATGATAACTTTGGTTTTCTCACTTTGTGGAGGCAGTGCAGGGATGTATCGCAAGTGATTTCGTGGGATAGATGTGAAACTGGCAGCGCTGTAGCCTACAGTGACAAAGGATTCAGAGGGGAAAGAAGACTAAAAAGAAAACCATAGAGTGAGAAATTACACTGAGATCTTTTATTCTTCTGATGTGTTATTCATACAGAAAACAGGAAGGCTGGGACGAAAGGAAATTCAACAATTACACACCTTTGCAATAGCTCCACCAAGTGGAGATAGAGTTTATAACTAGACACTGTTTGAGTGAGAAGATCGTGACAGAATCAAAGTTAGTTCCTTTTAAGCAGTTCACTACAAATATACTGGAATATACCACAATATCCAAATTCTTCAGCCCTCCTTTGCTTATATTTTGCTTTCAAGGAGCCACACTTGAAATGTTTTAACATGCTCTTGAGCAATAGTTCTCCAGGCCTTCTGAAGGTGTTTGGACATTCGCTGCTTTCTCACTCACTTTTCAGTCCAGTCCAGTGTGCCTGACTATTTTCAGAGGAATGGGCTTTTTTGTTTACTTTTGTTTTGTTTATTTGTTAAGTCACTTAACACTGACCTATGACTCATTCAAGCATAAAAAGGCACCTAATTCTAAACATTAATCACACATAACAGTAAACTTAGCAAAGAAACAATTTGACAGACATAAAATAGCATTTTGGTGCCAACAAGGTGATTCCAAACAAGCCATTTACTGAAGACTTTCTATAAATCAGCATGGTAAATGGACTGGTTTTTTATATAGCACTTTTCTACTCTGAGTACTCAAAGCATTTTATACAACTTGGCTCATTCACTCATTTATACAAGCCTAAGTGTTATTTTTATCTATCTATCTTGCCCTACCTCCTGAGCTACAGCCACTCCAGCACGCAGATTAACTACATGGTGTCCAGTGTGTCCTTAGAAATCTGACAAAACTGGACAAGTGGAGTACACAAGAAGAAGTGACAGGCCAGAAAATATCTATTAAAAATCTGTTCTTTGTGGAATAGTAAAAAAAAGTCAAGAAAACATCTGACACAGGACCTAAGAGATGCATCTGGCTTTTCAGATGATCCATCTACTGTTCACTGGAGCCTCATCAAGAATGTTCAGTTGAAGGGTGGCCGTCAAGAAGCCATTCATAAGGAAAATAAATCAAAAGAAAAGGCTTAGGTATTCAAAATGGCACAAGAACAGAAGTGAAAATCAGTGGCAACGAGTCTGATTGATTGATGAATCCCAATCTGAAATATGGAGGAGGTCAGGAGAGAGGTGCAAGAGTGAGTTTCTACAAAACAAGGTGGAGGTTCTGTCATATTTTTGGAGACGCATGTTAGCCATCCTTTTAATCCTTTTGCACAACAACTCATCTAAGCATGTAGACATGGTCAAGACAGCTTGCTGAAGTCCAAACCGAGCATCAGAATGGGAAAAAGGTGACAGTGAATTTGGCATGGTTATTAGTGCCAGACAGAGTGGTGAGTATTTCACAAACTGCAGATCTACTGGGATTTTCCCCCAGAGAGTGGTCCAGCAGTTATCTGAGTGAACAATGTCTTGTTTTTGTCAGCGATCAGAGGAGAACGGCCAGACTATTTTGAGTTGGATAAGAAGTAACTCAAATAACCACTTGTTACAACCGAGGTATGCAGAAGAACGTCATCTTAAAGCAGTGCTATAGCAGCAGAAGACTACACTCCTGTCAGCAAAGATTAGGAAACTGAATACCACAATGAGCATCATTTACAGTCAACACACAAAAACAAACCATGTCACAAATTTCGAATGATCTCAAGCTGGTTGCATGAACATGACAATGAGTTCACTGTAGACAAACGACCTCTACAGTCACCAGACCAGGGCAGCTTTTGGATATGAAGGAATTAAAGTAGTTCTGAAGGCAAAAGGGTTCAACCTGATACTTGCAAAGCGTACCTAATAAAGCAACCGGTGTGTGCGTGTGTGTGTACATAACAC
>NW_005187687.1:582703-600391 GCF_000239375.1 Pundamilia nyererei | reverse complement strand
CAGAAGTGAAAATCAGTGGCAACGAGTCTGATTGATTGATGAATCCCAATCTGAAATATGGAGGAGGTCAGGAGAGAGGTGCAAGAGTGAGTTTCTACAAAACAAGGTGGAGGTTCTGTCATATTTTTGGAGACGCATGTTAGCCATCCTTTTAATCCTTTTGCACAACAACTCATCTAAGCATGTAGACATGGTCAAGACAGCTTGCTGAAGTCCAAACCGAGCATCAGAATGGGAAAAAGGTGACAGTGAATTTGGCATGGTTATTAGTGCCAGACAGAGTGGTGAGTATTTCACAAACTGCAGATCTACTGGGATTTTCCCCCAGAGAGTGGTCCAGCAGTTATCTGAGTGAACAATGTCTTGTTTTTGTCAGCGATCAGAGGAGAACGGCCAGACTATTTTGAGTTGGATAAGAAGTAACTCAAATAACCACTTGTTACAACCGAGGTATGCAGAAGAACGTCATCTTAAAGCAGTGCTATAGCAGCAGAAGACTACACTCCTGTCAGCAAAGATTAGGAAACTGAATACCACAATGAGCATCATTTACAGTCAACACACAAAAACAAACCATGTCACAAATTTCGAATGATCTCAAGCTGGTTGCATGAACATGACAATGAGTTCACTGTAGACAAACGACCTCTACAGTCACCAGACCAGGGCAGCTTTTGGATATGAAGGAATTAAAGTAGTTCTGAAGGCAAAAGGGTTCAACCTGATACTTGCAAAGCGTACCTAATAAAGCAACCGGTGTGTGCGTGTGTGTGTACATAACACGCAAACTAAACTAATAAGTACAGCTGGTTTCTAAGGAAACATCAATGAATGCATGCGTGCTGAATCCTACCATGACAATGTCCTTCTATAAAGTTTCCCTCAGTTACATTCTGAACTTTACACATTTATAATATCAATAATTCTAATAACACACAAATTCGTTGTTTTAATTTGCTCTTACAACACAGCACCTAACCTAACAACCATGGTATTCTGTGATAAAAAATTAAAAAAAGTACACAGTGTTATGAGACCGTCCCAGTAATGGAAAAAGAAAAATGATTTTTTTTAAGAACGCAAGAAAAAGTAGCCTGATCATAATATTTAGGTGGTCTCTTCTTTTACCCAGAGGTAGAAACAGTTTTTGAAACTGTTGTGCTAATCTTCTGCAGAGCCCCATAAGTAAACTTCAGGTTTCTGGCTGTGCAGAGTGATTGTAGAGAACAGTGTTACTGTCAAGGAAAAACCATTATTAGGACCAGATCTTACATCAGCGGATGACTGCTACTTCCTACTTAAAAGTGATGATTTTGTGCTTTTTGTTGCAACATTCCTCATCGCTGGGAGCCTGATTGATGTCTGATTGAAGTCTGATTCGGATGTAAAGGTCTGAAATGAGGCAATCAAAGTCTTCTAAATACACACACGAGGGATCGAAACAGAAGCAATGCAAAATAAGTAATGGTAGTAATAAATACTTTTATTTATAGGATAGGTTCAATAAGTGAAAAGGAAAGGTGGTTCACACATACAGACTGGAAAATAAACAGCTTTGAAATCCAACAGCTTCATCTGCAGCGACGAATGATGGCTATGCTTCAGTTTTTATAATACTGCCACAAAATACAGGATTGAGGATCCAAACGAGCACAAGCTGAGGAAGGAAACACAAAACACACATTTAACAGAATACACATAAGGACATAAATCTGTTACACTGAGAGTATAACAAATGTTGTGCCAAAGGAAAGACAGCAATACACACACTGGTGTCACTCTGTAAAAATCCCCAATGCTCTTCTGTGCATCTTCAAATTGGAGTGACCAGGGAGCCAGCTGCAGGCCTTTTCATGTGATAGTATATCTGTACTGTACTGTGGCAAAGTACCAATATATAATATGTGCAAACATACATGCTAATGCAGTACACAAATGAACAACGGGAATTCTAGGAAGCTTGAATTTGATTTGGTACGACCACCTTTGTTCTTCACCATAGCCTAAAACTCTCTTAGGCAAGCTTTCTTGTAATGTCTTTAAGTAATCTTTAGGAATAGTTCTCCAGGCTTCTTGAAGGACATTCAAAGCTCTTCTTGTTGGTTGTTGTTGGATGGCGGCTGCCTTTTGTCCCGTTTTCATCTCGATGACCCCACACTGCTTCAATAATGTTGAGGTACGGACTCTGGGGAGGCCAGTCCATGAATGGACTGAAAATCACCACCACCACTCTTGCTGCTATCCTCCTGTCACTCATCTTGACACTCCTCTTGTCACTCATACACCCTGCCTGCACTCGCTTCATCACCTCTCTTGTGAGCTGTCTGTTGCTTTGGATGATTGAGCCCAAGTGCTTAAACTCATCTACCTCTACTACCTCTGTTCCTTACATCTTCACTGTTGCCTCTAATTACTGTATGATGAAAAGCATTTGCGAGCTGTGCCATAGATGCGGTGCTGGCAGCACGGTGGCATGGTGGTTATCACTCACCGAGAAGGTCGTGAGTTCAATTCCACTACAGTGGCTTGCAAAAGTATTCCCCTAGAATTTTGTCACATTACAGCCACAAACATGAATCAATTTTATTGGAATTCCAAGTGAAAGACCAACACAAAGTGGTGTACACGTGAGAAGTGAAACTAAAATCATACGTGATTCCAAACATTTTTTACAAATAAATAACTGAAAAGTTGGGTGTGCGTTCAGCCCCCTTTGGTGCACCTGTGTGTAATCTAATGTCAGTACAAATACAGCTGCCCTGTGACGGCCTCAGAGGTTGTCTAAGAGAATATTGGGAGCAACAACACCATGAAGTCCAAAGAACACACCAGACATGTCAGGGATAAAGTTATTGAGAAGTTTAAAGCAGGCTTAGGCTACAAGTATCGCACAACTGTAAACCTACCAAGACAAGGCCGTCCACCTAAACTCACAGGCCGAACAAGGAGAGCGCTGATTAGAAATGCAGCCAAGAGGCCCATGGTGACTCTGGACGAGCTGCAGAGATCTACAGCTCAGGTGGGGGAATCTGTCCATAGGACAACTATTAGTCGTGCACTGCACAAAGTTGGCCTTTATGGAAGAGTGGCAAGAAGAAAGCCATTGTTAACAGAAAACCATAAGAAGTCCCGTTTGCAGTTTGCCACAAGCCATGTGGGGACACAGCAAACCTGTGGAAGAAGGTGCTCTGGTCAGATGAGACCAAAGTGGAACTTTTTGGCCAAAATACAAAACGCTGTGTGGCAGAAAACTAACACCGCACATCACTCTGAACACACCATCCCCACTGTCAAATATGGTGGTGGCAGCATCATGCTCTGCTTCTCTTCAGCAGGGACAGGGAAGCTGGTCAGAGTTGATGGGAAGATGGATGGAGTCAAATACAGGGCAATCTTGGAAGAAAACCTCTTGGAGTCTGCAAAAGACTTGAGACTGGGGCGGAGGTTCACCTTCCAGCAGGACAACGACCCTAAACATAAAGAATGGGATGGTTTAAAACAAAACATATCCATGTGTTAGAATGGCCCAGTCAAAGTCCAGATCTAAATCCAATCGAGAATCTGTGGCAAGATCTGAAAACTGCTGTTCACAAACGCTGTCTATCTAATCTGACTGAGCTGAAGCTGTTTTGCAGAGAAGAATGGGCAAAGATTTCAGTCTCTAGATGTGCAAAGCTGGTAGAGACATACCCTAAAAGATTGGCAGCTGTAATTGCAGCAAAAGGTGGTTCTACAAAGTATTGACTCAGGGGGCTGAATAATTACGCACACCCCAGGCTGGGGTCTTTGTGTGGAGTTTGCATGTTCTCCCCATGTTTGCGTGGGTTCTCTCCAGGAACTCCGGCTTCCTCCCACATGCACTTAGTGGGGATAGGTTAATTATTCAGTCTAAATTGCCCATAGGAGTGAATGTGAGTGCGAATGGTTGTTTGTCTCTGTGTGTTAGCCCTGTGACAGACTGGCGACCTGTCCAGGGTGTACCCCGTTTTTTGCCCTAAGACACCTGGGTCAGGCTCCAGCCCTACCGCGACCCTGAAAAAGGATAAGCGGAAGCGAATGGATGGATGGATGCCAACCCAACTTCATAATCTGTCACGATCAAGCTCATTAGAGGACATACGGAAGGCGTGAGCTGTTTTAGATTTCTTCCAGCTAAGGCTTTAAGCTTCTACACAAGTTCATATCCGATAATAAAGTCCACATTAACATTGAACCAGCGGCTTTCAGCTTTAAATCAATATGTAATCCAAGGACTTTTAATGTTTACCCCAAAGTTAAGTATTTATTGACTGGTTTAAACTATAATCGTGAGATTTCATCACCAGTTTGGATGCAAGCGCACAACGTGACCACTAGGTGTCGCCCGGAGCCCGCTGATGGAGCCCAGAGCGTGCCCAGAGAACACCAGGTGGCTGGGATTAGCGGGCTTTTAAGATCCAGCAGTGGCGCTGTGTGGCTAAAGCCTGCAGTACTGTATGCGCACTTCAGGCCTGGAAAAAACAGAAAAGAAAGAAACGAAAAAAAGGCCCACACACAAACTGATCAACAGCTGAGTGCAACTGCAACTGTTTCTGCATAGTTTCCTTCTTCCTGCCACTCACCACCACACAATCCGCTCCAGTTGGCCCGTTCAGTGGATGTTGAGTGTAAACATTCACGTTTTAACCGCTTCCCACAGTCTGCTGTACACTGAGAGCAGACCATAGTGGCACAGTGAGCACAGAGACAGTGGGGAAATACCCAACAGCGCGAGGAGTGTGCAGCTGTCAAATATTTGGTAAGTGGGTTTGCCTCGAGTCAGCTTTGTGCAGTTTTGAGGAACAATGGGAGATAAAAACAAAACAGGAAAGAATTTTTTTTTTAGCAGCTGGATTCAGAATTAAGGCAGTCATCTCTAGGCTTCAGAGTAGAGAGGTGACTGGGCTTTATCAAAGCAGTGCAGAGGTCAGCTGCTGCTCTGTGTCTGCCTGTCTTCTGGCCCACTTCATACCAAAGCTCATACAGTAGGCCAAGGCTGACCTTAGTGCATAGACTGAGGACTGATATAGCCCAGTGGAAGACATATCCTAGTAATTTACACCACAGCCCTGCTCCTGCTCTGTGCAGACTTGTGTATACTCTCAGACTGGGATTTGGTAAGCCCCTTCTTCCTCAATGAGCACTCTCCCAAGGGGAAAGGGAGTGCTGCTGAGGCCTCGATGCACAGCCCAAGTGTGGCTTTTAGGTTCGACTGCACCAGCCATATTCTTATGTCACTGGGTTTTTCAAAGCACATAATCCTTCTTATATAAATGCCCCTCTTTTTTATACCCTAGATGAGACCAAGAGAGTACAGGAGATGAAGCAGCTGGATCTAAATAAAACAGGAAGAGTCAGTGATGCATGTTGGCATGAAGAGAAGGCAGTAAAGCTACAACTTTCAGTGGACCTCCTAGTGTGGCGAGGAGCCTAGCAGCTTTTTTGCACGCAGCCACAGTACTTAAAAACGGAGGATACAAACAGTTGTGGTGATGAGTCATACTTCATAGGAACAGCTTATCAAGGCCCGAGTCGTTAGACGCTTTCCCGCTCTCTTTAATTGCGTCGGGGTCTCATAATGTGGAGTCACTTTAACTTAACCGAGGCAGCAGTGCGAGTTAATATACGTCTCACCTTCCAGAAAGATAACTATTGATCCTCAGGTGTCGAAAGAGAATGATCTGTTATGTGTTAGTTTTAATTAAATTTGTTTTAATTGCTCACATTGATTCTTTTCCCCCCCACATAGAGCTGCCATATAATCCAACTCATCTTACTCCTGCTCTACCAGCTTAAATCTCACACGTTTTTTTTGTTGTTTTTTAAAACACATAACCTGTACACAATACAAAACCAATTTATTTAAAAAAAAATGTTTATTGACATCAGAAGCAATTTAATTTTCAACAATAAACAAGGTTTTTGTCTTATTTTGCTATTACAGTGGTACATAAAGATCAGTAAAACAACTGTGATACGTCAATTTTGATAACATGTAATTTAAAATAAAAACACACAGGTGAAGGAGGAAAAAAAAAAAAAAAGAAGAAGCACTCAGATCTAACTCAGAACATTTTTATGTGCTGTGCACCTCTAGCTAAGGTAAATACTGTAAAGCCCACCCCTTTACACTGTACCAGGCAGGATAGTGGTCTAGTAACTACCACTGGGGGAGAAAAAAAAAAAAAAAAGTAAGACTGGCAGAAAGATACAGACACGATACTTGTGTAGTGTTAACTATACAAAAAGGAGAAAAAAACTGTACAGCATAAAAACAACTGATATACACAGCCTTTTTTGTCGTTTTATTTATTTTTTTTTATTTTTTACCCCTTGGATACTAATGAATTTTCTTTCAGTAAGTGAAGTGTGTACAAGGGGGTTAAATGCTTTATAAACAAGAAAATGACCACTTTATGTCACCTGCCACCTACTAATCATCATCCTCATCGTCATCATCCTCTTCCTCCTCCTCATCTTCATCGTCGTCGTCATCATCATCGTCTTTCTTCTCTGCCTTGGCCGGGGCTTTCGCTGGCGCACCGCTGCCTGGTTTGCCCTTTGCGCGATACGCAGCGATGTCCTGCGAGGGAGGAGCGAAAACGCGGTGAACCAGTGTCGAGACACAAAAATAGACAGCTGTCACCGAAGAGCTAAGTCGGCGTTCACATTTTACTCTTACCTTCTCATACTTCTCCTTCAGTTTGGCCGCCTTCTTCTCGAAGGGCTGCTTGTCCTCGGCTGCGGTGCCGTTCCACATCTCGCCCAGCCTCTTGGCAACATCGCCAATTGACAGGCCGGGGCTCTCGCCTTTCACCTTAGGGCGGAACTCTGAGCAGAAGATGAAGAAGGCAGATCTGGGGGGGGGGACAGAAAAACATTTATTTACACAACTCACTCGCCATACATCTCAAAAATCCTCAAATGTGGTTTTGCAGTACTTACGGAGGTCTCTTGGGGGCATTAGGGTCCTTGTACTTCTTCTTCTTCTTTCCCCCCCTCGCCGGAACGTAGTTCATCATCTCCCTTTCATAGCGCGCCTTGTCCTGCCTGGCCATGTCCTCAAATTTGCCCTTCTCCTTGGCCGACATTGTCTGAGAGCAAAAACAGGCATCTCACCAACTGCACCTTCTGAGGCGTCGCCCTCTGTACCCAAGCTTGCTTATTTCTTGTTTTGTGTTATCTCATTACACAACACCTGCACCTTTTCAGCTAAAGTCAAGAGGTGTAACCAACAACATCCTGCTTGTCATATATCCTTGACCCCTCAGCAGGACTACAAATTTCACTTTCAAAAAAAAAAAAAAAAAAAAAAACCCTAACCCAACCCAAAACAAAACCTCAAGCTAAACTCTACTACCTTCCATCGCTCGGAGCACTTCTTGGAAAACTCGGCAAAGTTAACCGAAGCCTCAGGGTGTTTCTTCTTGTGCTCCTCCCGACAGGTCTGCACAAAATATGCATAGGAGGACATCTTCCCCCTCGGCTTGGTTGGATCCTTCCCCATCCTGGTGACAGTATCTAAAAACAATTAATAAAAATAAAATAAAGAATATCAACAATTTAATGATGCAGTATTCATCTGCAATATAATATTAAAATTTAATAAATAATGCTATGTGTCATTTAAATTATTAACTATAATAAGAAAATCATAAATAAAAGTGACCTACAATGTTTGTCCAACCCACACAATCATGTCTCTACTGACCGCACGCACTATATAAGTCACCCGCCCTCCCCGCTGTCAAACTGCACTAAGTTAATATCACTTAAAGCAGTCCTGTGAAATAACACCGCCCAAAACGGACGGAGCTGATGTAAAAATAAATAAATAAAAATACGTTATATTGATACCATTTATTTATTTATTACAGTGGCCTTAACATAAAATCCGCGGTCAGCTCCTCATTATGGTGTTTCACCAAATGGCAAAACACCGCTAAAGAAGGAAATCCCATCATCGCAGCCAGCAGCGATCATTAATGTGCGTTTGGTTTGTAGCAATAAATGTCCCGGAATCGCTCTCAAACATCGAACTGCAAAAGTTCAACTGCATGGTATAAACCTGAACCATCCGTGGTGCTATATGAGTGGATTGGGCGTTAAAAAACAAACAAACAATATTTTTCTTGCCCCCCGTCTTTTTTTTCTTTTGCAACATAAATATCTTCAAATCTAACCTGCAGCAGTAATATATCACCTGAAAACCCATAGTTTTACTCGTGTTCGTGTTTTTAATCGAAAGAAATAACTTTGACACAAAGAGACACAAATTGGAGAAAAAACACGTGTTTATTGCAAATAAAACACTCCAAACTGCGCTTCCGTGACATAAACATTCATCTCTCATAACTCTTCTTTGTCTCTTATTCGGGAAATAATGTGAAAAGCTTTCGAAAAATGTTTAAAAAACTGTTATTTTTCTCCCCCTCCCCTTTACATTTTCCTATTAAATGCTACTGTAAGTCCCAAGTAAGCTGCGTCGAGCGAAGTAGTAATGGCGCAAAGGCTCTCGTTGAGGAAAAGGAGGTCAACAACGACAGCAATATTTCTTCTTCCATTTTGTGAGAATGCCTTCTTCATGAAAGAAAGTCCCCCTCAAATGTCTCCTCCCGCCTCCCAGTTCGCTTTGCTACGCGACAAATATGTCTAGAAAGCCGGCGATCTTGACTAAATATTTCCCCGATTGATTCCTATTGCACTAGCCGCCTTGTATAGTAATACATTGGGTCTGTACTGTGTCTATGAGCGGGCTGTGCTACTGACTTGGTTTCTATGAGCTCCTAATGGCCGCTCGTCTTCATCCACTAACATGGAGAATATGGCTCCTTCTCTTTGTGTCAACGCTCAGCCATTGCACTGCACGCAATAGAGGGCAGAGCGACCGCGGCCACCACTTCATTTCAAGCCCCGATTTAAACCTTTTCCGAGCATCGGAAAAATCTCCCCTTGGTCTCGTTCGAATCACGAAAGATTGAATTTTCTTTTGCCGTCGTCACATCTCATAGTTACGAGATTGTTTCTCGAGAAAACACGGTTAGAAAAAGTTGAACTGAACTGCGCCTCTGTCACTGGCTTCCCATTGCCTCGCTGCCTTGTTTCCTATGCGAATACAGTCAGCCATTACAGTAAAGCGCAGATCGTGAGGTATTTTTTTTCGCTGTCTTCTCGGGTGAAGTGTGGCAAACAAACATTTGCCCGGGTGTATTTTTAGATGCTCTCTCTTTTTCTTAGGTTTTTATAAATTTTGATGCTCGTCTCCAGACTCCGCACGCTCCTCCGGTCTTCGCATGACAGCCGTTCAGCTTTGCAATGCACTGCAATGCCAATGGCTAGCTAACGGTGAGTCTTCTACCATTGTCGCTAACCGTGTTGTCCGCTAGACATTCCTGATTTTTTTCGCGATAACTACCATTTGATTCGACTCCATTTTGCGAAAACGACACGATTGTATTATACAAAATTATTCGTATTTAACAAAATCGACGCTTTGCGTCGAATTTCGTCAAGGTTAATTTTCAATTCTTCTTTTTTACTGAGCGTCTGGTCCTCACTCCCAGGCAGAGTAATGTAACGATACCTGCTTAGCGCCGGCAATTTTGTTGTTTTTTTAAGGTTCCCCGCAATAAAATTATTTGCAAACAGTAAAAGGTTTCGCGTGTAACCGTGGCAGACATATAAGTAAGATATTTTTAAATGTTACCGTCATTTTCATCCTTACGGACACTTAAAATGTTCGTGTGTGTGATACTTACCCAGTGACTATCGCTGGATCTCAATGGTCTGCAATGGCTGTGTATGAGGGAGCACAGGCGATACGCAGTGTCTTCAGTCTTCAGCTCTCTAACATTACTCTCGGCGGGGCTCGCACGCCATTGGACAGCGCCCAGTCTGGCGTCCCTGCGATTGGTCGAAGGCTTTTCATTGTCCTAATAGAAGACGAGGTTCCATTGGTTGTCTTTTGTGAAACGTCACCGAAGTTTTGTGAGGCGCGTGGATACAAAAATATTTCTGTCCGAGCATGCTGGAGCTGGTAGTAGTGTAGTGTGTTTGCCATAGTATTGAATTCACTACGTTGAGCTCAGTGTACAGTAGGCAAGCTAAATGAATGAGACATCGAGGAGCGCTTGTAGCCAGCGAACGAGGCGGCCGTAAAATGTTGTCAGATTGTGTTGGATGGGTTGTACGTCTCCTTATCAACAGGCTCCTTTGTGCATTCTGCACAATACACGTGAGCTTATTTGCAAATTATGTCTTTAAAAATGTATAGGGAGGACATCGCAAATTCCCGTGTAAAGGGCATAAAGAGCGATTACCCGTCCCATGCGTGATAGTTACGTCCAGATATGAAATTTTTAAAAAAGGATTTAGCTCTTAGTATGAATGAAAACCATAGGAATTCAATGATTGGCCTCCCTTGTGATCAGTGTATTAACCATTATTATCATTTATGCCCATGATCGACAGAAAGTCCCTGCATTGACACTACTAAACCGTGTTTTCTTATTCTCTCTGACAAGTATCCATAATTATTCGTTTTTTAAGCACTCATTCTGTGCTTTTGACTATGTTTACTTACGACCCAATATTAATAGTAGGATAAAATGGAGCTGGAGATAATAAATTATGGTAAATATATTTAATGGGAAATTAATATTAAGATCTGTCAGTTAATGTTTTTCTACACAGTATGTTTTTTATCCTGATATTTCGAGGTCTCATATACATTGCCTGATTAGGAGATGGTCATGTGCTTATTGTTAATTAAGACTTATGAAGATCAAAGGGCGGCTGCTCAGTTTAAAGCAAAAGCAGTAAATGAGCATTTTGACTGACTTTATTCATTCAATTATTTATTTATTTTTGCCCTAAAAGATAGTGAGCTTTTACTTGGAATTTTAGATATAGTCCAACAGGTCTGCATGATAGCCTCATAGCAGAGGGCTTCTTACTCCCAACACCTGGCACGTTGTTATAATAAACATAATACAATTGTCATAGACTCAAATTCCAATACATCCAAAATGGGGGAAAACAAACAAACCCAGGAGTCTGTTTGTTTTGTCTATTCATAAGTGCTTTTCAATCTAACCCACTCTACACAGCAGGTATAGTACATATAGTGCATATGCATGTACAGTGTATATATATTTTCTATATTAATTTTGCAAGCTGTTTTGTTCAATATTATCCAATATTGTATTAACAGTACATTCCTAATTTATCATTTATTACTGATTGCCTTACAAAATATAGCATATAACTTATTGTATATGAGGTTTTAAAGGTTTTTGTCACTTTTCCCTGTACAATATGCATCTGTTACACATTTTCTTTGTATTACTCTTATGCAGCTGAATAATGTGTCTGATTAGTACAGCCAAGAGGTGACACAAATACATTTTCTTGTATGTCTGATTAACAGACTGGGAAATATTAGATTCTGAACGCAGTGTGCATGGGGTAACCTAATGAGCTTTAGTGCCAAGTGGCGTTGCTCTACCACTACCATCAGATAAGGAGTAGATTAATTTATTGAGTGTGCCTGTTTAGCATGGCCTACCTTATAACATATACAGACATGAAAATTGCTATTATCCTTGATAATACAGCATAATATGCAGTTATACTGCATTATATTCAGTATAACAGTGTGTAACGTAGAGTTATAAATAATTACCCATTACACTACCAGCACAGAATAACTGCACAGAAGAATGAGCTGTATAGATTCAGATCATCAGTCTATAAAATGCACATTTTGTCACTTTGGGACCTCAGCTCTAGCGCCACCATTAGACAGAGTTATATGGAAAGTTATATGGAAATAAAGGCAAAAAGAGCCTCCACAGAGTAGAAAAGACATTCCAGGAGTGTGATTTTAGTCTGTGACACAGGCCCTTCCTAAAACGACTTGTTTTGCACTGAGTGGATTCAAGCCAGTAATGTAATTTGACTTGAAAGGTTTGTCTGTGTGTTTGAATATGGCTGGTGAAGGGGGGTAGGGGGGTGGGGTGCTTAAATAAAGAAGGTGCCCACAGTCTCTCATGATTTCAAATATAACCACATCCCTACAGTAAATCTTCCTTTAATTGCGCATGTTTAAAAATGAATGAATTGTTTCTTTATATGTTTAAAGAGAATAAATAAACGGCTCTTCTTCTTAGCAGCTAACATAGAAACAAAGAAAAATGGCTGACAGAGTTTATTCTTATCCTTGAATTAAGAACGGGAAGGGTGAAGTGATTCCAAATGCCAATCACAACCCAGACTCAGGCCACATGTCTGCCAGTGATGCTGCCTGTCTGTGTCTCATTTTGCATCAGGAGATGCCACGGCGGAAAGCTATAGCCTGCTCGTGAGGCTAGGAGGCGGCCGGTTTATGCATTCTAATGAACGCTCCCTGGGAAAAATATGCAAATTCATTTTGTCATCAAGAGGAAAATAGAGGACAGGAGAGCAGCAGATACAGGAGGGGCTTAAGGGGGGGCACATGCCATGCAAGAGGCGGGATTGGGTGGAGGGAGGTGTGTGTGCATATGTGTGTGTGGGTGGGTTGAGCATGTGTGTGTATGGGGGGGTACAGGAGCCTGCAAGGGCTGGTATTATGAACTGAAATGGGGGACATATGTAAAATCCATCCCACCCCCACCCAATCAGCAAAATTAAGCATACAGTGGGCTGGCAAAAAAACAAATCACCAGAGAAATAGTCGCCTTTATCGTTCATTTACAAAATATGCTATGTGAAAAAAGAGGGGTAAATAAAGACTGTTTTTTCAAATCAGCAGATTTTTTAACACGTTCATTAAAATATCTGCCTAAAATATTCAGTTCTGTTGGTTATGGTTAATTCAGACATGAAAAACTCACTTTGTGTGTGTGTGTGTGTTCAGATAGAGTGAAGGGGAATGACAGAATAAAATAATAAAAATAACAAAACTGCTGTTTAAGAGCAACTAAAACAACAGCACACATTCTTCCCTTCCTTGATGATACCTAGGCAACTTTTTTTGGAGGTGAGCAAACGGGGCTCTCGGTGTGTCTACTGAGGCCTGGTTACTCGCTCAGTAAGTATTTCAATATTTTGGGGGGTAACAATTGAAAACAAATGTATAAATAATAGTAACATAATAATAGAAAAGAAAGAGAAGATATCACTGTTATCATTGTATTGATTACTGTGATAATAATAATAATTACAATGAACAGTAATAACAGTAAATAAATAAATAAACTGTGCAACAGACATCCCCTATCTCATCCTACAAAAATAATATACATAAATAAAATATTATTAGTATCCTTAGTCGCACAGTGTTGGTGATAGTATTGTGTCAATAAAACTTCAGCCCACGTTATTGCAGTTCACTTGAACAGCCGAGTGGCGGCCAGCGGAACCATCAGTGATAGAGGGGGGGAAGACAAAGGCCGCTGCACAAACCCGCAGTTGGGAAAACGTTTGTGACACGAATCGATAGAAAGATGCACATGGACCCATTATACCGGCGGGACTTAAAAACTATAGCTTAATGTGCACCGACTTCAGTGTAACAGGAAATATAATTTAACATTTGTTTGGGTACGTATTATTTATTTATTTATTTTTACTAAGAATAATTTTTAGCCGCGAGTTAAACGGTTGCCCGGCCTTAGGCTAAGCGTTTAGCATGCTACCTTCCAGGCTCAAGCTGTCTGATAGTTCAGTCAGGGCATGCAGACTGGTTAACAGACTGATTTTAACGTATTTTTTTAATTTCCCAAATAAAATCACTATAACCTTACAGCATTAACAGGGTAATGGTAACTAAGCATTTTATTACAGAAGTGTGTTTTAAGTGAGGTTTCTTTTTTGTTTTGCTTGCTTATGTTAGTGTTAAATAGCTATCAAAGCTAGTTTTGCTGGGAAACTAATTGGTTCCTGCTTTGTGTCGTGTACTATTATTGATCTAAATACCTTTGGAGAAAAATGCGGAGAAAACATGTGGGCAATATGGTTAAAGCCTTGCCAATTAAAGTGTATACTTTATATACTGTACCCTGTGAATGTTCTAGAAAGATGAATGAGACGCTCATAATAAATGAATTTAACTAATTTGGAAACTAATAGATTGACTTTAGGGGTAAACACAAGCATGCTGCAGTCATGCCGGGACCATCCTAGAAAAGTAGAGTCCTTTATTGTAGTTAGAACCTTGTGAGGGTTCTTTTATAAATTTCAGAGAAGATCAATCTCTATACACTGTTGTTTTGGTCAATTAAATGTGACTTGTATATTTAAAAATGTATCCAAACCATCTGTAAGAACTTACAGGAAATAAGGGCAGCTTTCTTATCTGTTTGAAAGATAAGTTCTGAATCAATTTAAATTCCGCTCAGTGATCATCACCTGTGCTCAAGAGTCTATTGTTCTGCCTTCAGGCTGGCTGTAGATTGACAAAGATTAAGCATAAACATTACGCCAGTGAAAAGATTAAAGAGTCATCTTTGAGCATTTGCAAGATTTTTCTTTTTTGGGGGTGTTTTAATGTATTTATTGTGTACATTTATTCCTTTAGTAGGGATGCTGCAGTATCGTGCCTGAACATCGTTATCTGCTAATATCATCCTTGTTGACTGCCGTCTTCCTACTGGTAAATACAGATGGCAATAGTTGATGTTTTTCTTTTGTCAAATCATTTCGTTTCAGCTAAATGTTTAAATATGGTTGAAATAACGTAAAATAGTTGAACTATATTTTTATGAGTGCGCTATTTCCCTGCATAAGAATAAATAAATAGCATAGTATTGTACTGATGAGGAGCAAATTCCTGATTAAAAACAGATTAATGTACCTCTAATGTTATGCATTACCATCACTGTTTCAAGCCTATGAGATATAAAGTGATCTTTTTTTTTTCTTTTTTTTGCAACACAACCAAATTTCTTAAAAGGAACAAAACCACTTTCAAAGCGACTTGTACCTTGATAACTTCATAACATACCTGTTTTCTTTTTCTTCCTTAGTGTGCTCGGAGGTGAGAGAGTTTGTGGTGACATGGTTATATATTGTGGATGGCACCGGACAGCCATGGACCCGAATAGCCGCAGCAGCTGTTTGCCAATAACTGGTGAAGACACTGGTTTGGAGGCTTTGGCCTCACCACTGGCGGGGTATTTGGGAAAAGTCAGTAGAGCTCTTGTTCTCCTCTCATTGTCACTTGCGCAAAGCTGAATTGTATTTGAAACTGGACTGTGACTGGACAGTACCAAAGCAAATTTCAAAAAACAAACAAAAACGGAAATCTTTGGTTGTAAAAGGCGAAAGTTGGTACGTTACTTGTCTTGACAGGCTTGCAATTGTCAAATCTGTCATACTGTAACATGGGAAACTGTGTACTACTTATGATTTTATTACAAATATGCATCTGCTTTCAAGTACTTGACTCCCCTGTCCTGCCTCACTTGAACTGCTCCTCACTACAAGCATTTAAAACATAAATCTTGATCGGTCTTGTAAGGTAAATCAAGTAAAGTATTTCAAGTTTCGATTCATGTGTACATAATGTGTAAATATATAAAAGTAAGGCTGCTGACAGATAAAAGAAATGGTTGATTAAAAAAAAAAGTAATCAGTTGAAGATATATGCAGTCTAAAATCTAAAATGTTAATGAATCTCATCAGTTAGATCTTTTTCTAGATTTGTGTTTTCTTTTAAGCTGTTGTCTTCAGTTCACCTGTGAACTTGGTAAACTTGGTAGACGTCTGGGGCTTTAACATACACCATGTTGTTCCCCAGGTGCAGGGAAGAGCTGCTTCACTGGACTATTGCCCTTGGTGTACATCGAAGGGGCTGAGCTATGCTCTACGCTCGTACCGAATCAGCCTCCAGGATTCGATCACTGTCTGCACAAACCCACAGGTAAGTCCAACCACTCAAGTCACAGTTTCATATATTTTTTTTGCCGTCATCTTCGGTAACCTCTTTGTATCCATTCTCTCACAGTGCCTCTTCCCACTGGTCAGCCGCTCCTTGGAGGATGTTTTGGCTAGCTTGGATGCCGTGGAGCCAGTTGTTGGGAACAAAAGAAAAAATGCCTCCACACAGGAAAAGGAAGAGTTGATTAAACCTTCATTCAAACATCTTCGATCAAGTGAACTTGGCGGTCTCGAGCCACAAGGTGTAACTGCCACACCTGTTAGCTCAGCAGAGGATGGTGCTGTAAATGCTGTCAGAAATGACCAATATGCAGAACCCACGACAGATGAGGAAAAGCTGAATGGATACCACAGGGATTATCGAGTTGCAGAAGTGACAAATAGGGAATCTGTGAAAGAAAATGATCCAGACTGTGCTGCTTATGCAGATGGTCTTGCCCCCTCTATACTCTCAGCTGAAAGCTCCCTGCAACTTTCTTTGACTACTGATGAAAATGAGGCTGTGCTCAGTTCACATTGCAGTGCCCATGGTATATCAGGGATTGAGTTAAACCACGAGAGGAGTCTTCCTGGAATCCAAAACGGCTTTGAACAGGACATTCATTTAAATGAAATCGATATTTCACAGAGTCCTCAAAGTGAGCTGACAATGTGTACAGAAATATCACGGACTGAAATTTGTAAGAATACAGAGAATACATTAAAGGAGTCAGAAGATCTTGTACCTATTCCAGATCAGCTTCTCTGGAGGAACAGTGACAACCTGTGTTGGCTGGACTCGCTGCTTGCTGCTCTGTTCAACTGTAAGAGTTTGCAAAGGTGTAAACCTAAAGACGAACCTCAGCAGTCATCTCTGTGGCAGCTCCTAAAAGGATATGAAGACATATGTGCGGCCATTCAAGTCCACCAACAGACTGGCAGTGGTAAGTTGAAGTGAATTTCAATCTATGCACGAGTGTAATGTCTAACTTTTATTCGTTAATGTCTGTTTTAGAATAGAATAGAATAGAATAATCCTTTAATTGTCCCACAAGGGGAAATTTGGTTGTAACAGCAGCCAAAAAGACACATATATACAAACAAACAGTACGCAGGACACAGAACAGAAACATACACAGATGTTTTCATCTGTTGATTGTTACAGTGAACAGCAGGCTAATAAGATGCATTAGTAGTTATAGCTGTTGTCTAAGGAAAACAAAGTTCTTAACAGAAAGTGGCTGTGACTTTAGCCCCATAGACCTCCATGAATAGACTTGTGGAAACCCAGCATTTGTTGTATTTGTTTTGCTCATGTGGAAAATTTTTCTGACTAGATGGCATTGTGCGGGTTCCAAGTCATGTGCTGCAAAAGGCCACTGCAGACCTTCAGAGTCTAAGAATGTCAGTCTTCAGACTACTGCAACCCAAACTGCACTGCAAACTCGGTAAGCTCAAGAGTTTTACACTTAATGAAGGTTCATGACAGGTTGGTAAGTGTTTTCAGGCAGTCTTAAGTCATGTCTTTAAGAGACAAGTTTTTCAGGGAATGCTATTTAAAAGCGTAAGCAGAGTGGTGTTCTCCTGTTGAAGCATTTATCAGCATGTCTATGTTCAATGAGAACATTGAAAATAAAGGTGTAGCTGTGCTGAGATCCCCATGAGGAATTTCTGTCTCTAAAGAATGTTGTCCTGTTTCTGTGTATTACTGCTACTGGTTTAATCCACACACATCCGGTTGTTCAGTCTGACGTCACTAGCCGTGTCTGG
>NW_005187687.1:578662-580451 GCF_000239375.1 Pundamilia nyererei | reverse complement strand
TCTCCTCTCCACAAGGTTTCATGATCTTGCTGACAGACATGACACTGAACATGAAGTGTGGCAGAAGAAAAGCTGCATGTTTGTTTATAAATACATGTATTTTATGACCTGGGGTGTTTTCTTTAAGTGTAGTTTTAAATATATACATTGAGCTCAAAGCATGCATTAGGTAATGGAGAAGGGCTCCAACTACCAATGTGTCCAGGAAATGTTGCCTTTACATTATTATTTAAGAAAATGCTGATCATTAAAGCATTTTTCAGTCTCTTTGCTGCAACAAGTAAAGTCCTCAGTGTGACTCAGCCTTTAGTCTTCAGCCATTCAAGTTATAATAGGTCATATACCAGACAGGTCTTGCTGCCCAGTTCTGCATGTCTGGTTCTTGTTTGTTCAGGATTTAGCTTGTTGCAGCACATTTTAGCTGACAAAGACTAAACGTTTGCATTAGGAGATGATAGAATTGCCCAAATATATATGTTTAAAGAAAAAAAACAGGGGGAAAAATCTCTAAAGATCTTTGGGGGAAAAAGATCTTTAGAGATTTTTAGAAAAAAGGGAGGGGGAGCAGTTGATAAACACTTTTTCCTTGGCTTTTTGAGGGTTTTTTGCTAGCCATATTTGCCATAGCTTTTCCTGTACATTTGCTGAGTAATTTCTTCCCACATACTCCCCTAATTCAGAAAGTTTAGTTGGACCACAAAAAACAAGATTCCTAGCGTTGACAACTGATATAATCTTAACTTGTTTATTTTAAAGTATTAATAAAAAAGTCTGTTTTCTGGACTGCATTTCTGAATCCACCAGCAGTTATAGTAAACCAGTGTTAGGTTAGAAACGATATGCAAATCTCGCCACGCTACTGTGAGCAAGAAAGAGATGTCTGAGCGAATGCAAACTCAACCGCACAAGGCTCGTGGGGCCCCTCAAACCCTCTGTTCTTGAATATTAATTTTCAACATAGCCTAGTGCTACAGTTTTTTCCAGCAGATCAGTGACAAAAGAAGTATTTTAAGAAGCAGTTGGTCCTGTTCTGGCAAGTTCTTTCTGTAAAATGTAAACACGTACAGTAGTTTACACACTATGTGAAACACCCCATCTGAGAACTTCAAAAAATAAAATACTTGCCTTAAAATTGTTTTTATTTTTACTTTATGTGTAAAATCCTTTTATATATTTGGCGTTTCACAAGAAAATACCACATACCACAATGCTGTATTGAGTACCAGTCACTCTTTTGTGTAGACTTAATCTTAAACCCTTCAAAACAGTCATTATCACCTGATGGTATCAGAAAGACACAGGTCCGGGCAGGCAAACCTTGGATTTTGCTCAGCTTGTTGGAGCCAAATTATTACAATGTATAAAATCTGGAAAATGCATGATGTAAGTGCAAAGGGATGGATGGGAATAATGAAGATGAAAGCCAAGCAGGCGATGGCTATCCTGATGTGATATCTAAAGTTTATCTTAATCCCCATCCAAAGATTATGTTTTTAAAAATCACCTGGAATAGGAGCGTGCATCTGAGCGTGTAGCAGTGTTCGAACTCTGACATGTTTTTACTTTTCAGGTCAGAGGGAAACTCCGGTATTTGCTATGCCGCTGCTGCTTGTGATGGATTCTTGGGTAGAGTGTCTCTTCCAGGCAACCTTTTACTGGGAGATGAAGTGCAGCAAATGTAAAACACCTGTGAGAAAAAGGTAGGTTCATTTATTTTTAACCAGCTGAGGTGTACAAAATACTGCATTACACTTTATTCCATAAAACTTGATCTTTGTGTAACCACAGC
>NW_005187687.1:563554-578064 GCF_000239375.1 Pundamilia nyererei | reverse complement strand
GTGTCTTCAAACCACAGAGGTTGGTGGAAATTACTGTATTCAGTTATGGAAGGGGTTAATAACTACTTAATGAACACATTAATAGAAGTAAAAGATCAATAAATCTAATCATCGCTTTTACCAATAAACTCACTGGACACCTTATTAACTACCTCGCTAGCATAAATTCCCCACACCATTGCCCCATCATCAGTCTGAACTGTTGACACACCACAGATTGTAGATCTGTGCTGCCATGTTTTTTACACCAAATTCTGACCCTTCAGTCTGAATTTTACTGAAGATATTAAAACTCATCAGTTTATCCAATCATCTGTTACTCAATTTTGTTAAGCTCGTGTGAATTGTAGGACCCGTTTGTTTTGCTGAGCTGACAGGAGCATGAGCCAGTGAAGTCTTAGGCATCAAGGTTCAAACTGCTCTTCATTCAGAGTTGTTTTTCTTCATACCTTGTTTCTAGCAAGTAGTTATTTGAGCTACAGTTGCCCTCCTATAAGCTTAAAGCAGTCTGGCTATTCCTCTGTGACCCCTGCCATCAAAAAGACATTTTAACCCAGAAAACTGCTGCTCGCTGGATATTTTCTCTCTTTCAGACCATTCTCTCTGAAACATAGAGAGTAAATGAGCAGGTTTTGAAAAACAGACCAACCTGTCTGACGCTGACAGTCATGCCAGTTGAATGTCACTTAAGTCTGCTTTCTTCCTCATTCTGATGCTTACTTTGAACTTCAGCAGATGCTCAGTTCGTACCAGCATCTGCACCACCTGATATCATGGTCTTAAATGCAGTGACTTTTTGCCATGTGATTGGCTGATTGGATATGTCCTTTAACGAGCAGTTAATTGTCCAGTGAGTGTATATGTTATGCAGATTTTTTTTTTCTGCTTAAATATAAATGGAAATACAATTTGACAAAAAAAAATTGAAGTGGGTCATCTGTAGCAGTGGTGTCCTTATGAATATACTGTGAGAGTAATAAAGAGAGTGCAGCTCAGACTTGAGTTATTGCAGGGTATGTTTTTCTTTGCAAAACTAATGCACGGAGTGGTTAAAATAAATAAGATTCTTTTAAAAACACAAAACAAATGCATTGTTAAAGTCTGTCTGGATTTTCACTTTTTTATACCTATCACCACTTTTTGCTTTTTTTGCCTTGCTTTGTGTTTTATAGTCTGCCTCCAGTGTTTGCACTGCACTTTGTGGAGGGGCTCCCTAACAACGATGTCAGTACGTACACCTTCAACTTCAAGGGCAGAAACTACTCCGTCACCACTGTCATACAGTACAAGAGTCACCTGAAGCACTTTGTCACCTGGACTTGCAGCGCTGATGGTACGTATTTGTGTGTGAAATGTGAACAGACGACAGAATTATTTAATGTTGTGCAAATGAGAGAGTATCGAATGTTGAAACTGAGAAATATTTATTTATTTAAAAATATGCCAATTTCAAATGAATCAGAAGCATTTCAAAAGCGGTAGGACGGGGCATGTTTACCACTTGTTGCATCAGCTCTCCTTTTAACGACAGCACGTTGCTGTAGATCAAAAATAAAGTTGTTTTTCCATTCTCGCTTGATTTTAGATGTTCAGTAGATGCTGTGTACAGACTTGTAGTCTTCTAAGAGTGCTCAACATCATCTCTCTTTGTGTCTGAAACAGTTTCTGTGGGATAAATGGTTTCTTTATTGTTACGCAACCTTTTCAGCCTTTTGTTGCCCCTGTCCCAGCCCTTTGATGCATACATTTTTATTTTTATTTTATAAAATCATAAATAAGCATTTCAAAACTAAAGCAATTCTCACTTTAAACATTTGATGTGTCATCTTTGTAATGCATTTTTCCTTATACAAGTTGAATTTGATTAAGTAGATATTTTGAAGTTAGTGCAGTATTTTTACACGAATAAATGAGGTCAAATTAGGTTTTTTGGTTTTTATTAAACTGGAAGTTACATTTAAGTGCTTTTCTTTGTGGTTGAAACACTTAATGGTTGAGTCTGATTTGACTCTGCCGTAGTTTGCCAACAGCACATTCTGCTGGACAGTTCATGCAAGAGAAGAACCCTATTTGCTGTCTATTTCACTGTCATTTAATAATTAGATTTATTTAATTATTTTATTTTATTTTGTATCTAGCTTACCGATTTTGCAAATGTAACGTTATTGTGATGTGTAGCTATTTCTTTCACAAGTTAGATAATTAACTAGTCTGCAGTATGCTTTGAATAGATTAGACATATGGCAGACTGTGTTGTGCAGAGTTGCTCTTGGAAGAGACCGTAATTCTGCATTATTTATTTTGTTTTATGTTATTTCAGTTTTTCTTATTCATTGGTCACGTAAAACAAACCCTTGACATAGACAACCAAGTTGAACCTGCAGCATTTTGCTGTAACCATTTGTTGTGCTTTTTTTTTTTTTTTTTAAATTTGCAGGCTCGTGGCTGGAATATGATGATTTAAAATACCCTGACTGTAAGACCCACCAAAAGCTTCAGGTCCCTGCTAATGAGATGCATATCGTCTTCTGGGAGGTGGAAGACGACAAAGAGCTTCACATCTGTTCTTCCTCCTCCACATCTGCACTCTCTGACAATGAGAGAAACAACAGTTTAAATGAAGGTTCGGTAGCGGATGGGGTGTTGGTTCACAGTCCAGATCAGTCTCTTCTTATTCCTCATAACGACACCGACATCATCTGCGCTCTCACTGAAGACACCAGCAGCATCATGGACACAACAGTCATGGCAGGCTTTGATACTTCCATAGGTGCCACCACTTTGCTTGACACCTTTGAGGGCCTAACCCACAGTGAAATCATTACGCTCACACTGGTTGAAGTAAAACCCGATGTAGAAATGCAGTCTTTAAACAACAACCACAAAACTCTAGATCTGACCACCGCTGGTAAGAATGACATTCTTGACAGCTCTTCTGCTGCTAAAGGTAATAAACTGCATCACTGTCCCAGTGTTGACCTTCCCTCCACCTCAAGTGATCCCGACTCGGGGGACGGCTCGTCCAGCGATCCGACATTTGTGCCCGGTGCCAGGAGAGGACGAGGGAAAGGAATCAGCAGGGGGAAAACCGTCAGCAGAGCAAAAGGTAAAAAGGTAGCTTCATCAAAAGTAGCTTTGCATACTTCATCATCGACATCTTCAGAGCCCTGTGGAGTAAACCGTGTACAGCCTGTGGTCCCTGATACTGAGGATAAGAGTCCATCTACTGAAATTACACAACAGGGTTCCCTCATGTCTTCTACTGATAACCCACCCCTCTCTGCCAATGAGAGCGATCCCACATCAGCATCACTACTAGATCAGAATTCTCGCTGGTCCTTCCTGCTTAGCAAACATCCACTAAACCAAGTTCAGAAGTCCACTGCTAAGTTTGCCCCTGCATCAGACACACAATTAAAGCCCCCTCCTCCTCCTCCTCCTTTTCACTCTACCCCCAACTCTGTGAAGAGACCGCATCTTCCAATGGCGCTCTACCCAAAACCACAACTCCGGACAGAGGACAGCGAAGATCTGCCAGTGAAAGCTGCAGACATGTACGGGGCATTTCGTGCTAAGAGCTTAAACAACCAGAGACCCCTCCTATCACCTACTGTGCAGTCACAACCAGTCACTTCTAACCACCTAACCACCCCTACAGTGATGTCTAGTACGTCCCTGGTTACACCTGGAGCAAAGGCACTCCTTAAAGCCTCTCTAAAGAGACATGGCAGCCATTCCTCAGAGGTTCCTGTAGGCCTCGGCAGCACAGAAGCCTTCAGATACAAACTTAAACTTAAGCAACTCAAATCAAAGAAGAAGCAGCTTGCTAGAATCAATAAGATGTTGGATAAACATGAGGGACTACAGCTCCGACCGGACAGCACTGACTTGGACTCTCCCAGCACTGTC
The DNA here is from genome assembly GCF_000239375.1 of Pundamilia nyererei. Classification (NCBI taxonomy): domain Eukaryota; kingdom Metazoa; phylum Chordata; class Actinopteri; order Cichliformes; family Cichlidae; genus Pundamilia; species Pundamilia nyererei. The sequence goes on along the minus strand of NW_005187687.1, from coordinate 574,155 downwards.
ACCTCAAGCACCTACGATGGAGCCACCAGTGACGACTTCCTGTCGGACTTGCTTTCGCCGGCAACAACAGCCAGCAACCTTTCGCCAGACAGCACGGGCTTCTTCGAGATGTTCGCCAATGGGCCTGACGGAGCAGAGCGTGTGGTCGAAGCTGCTGGGAGACCATCAGAGCTGAATGGCGGAATGAACGGGCAACATGACGAAAACTTCCTTGACGAGTTCCTCTCTCAGGCTGCGAGTCATACCCCGACCGACATGGAAACCGAAGCACTCAGCGCACTTGAACTTTTCATTTAAGCTGTGATGTTTACCATTATGTGGAGTTGTTTAACAGCTATACCTTGTCTTTTTTTTTTTTTAGTTCAGATTAAAGAAGGGAGAACTCCTCAATGTGTATTTATGTTTCTGTTAATGAAGGTTTGTAGGTGTGTCATGTTAAATAACAAATGAAATTTGGGGGGGGGTTGTTGCTTTTTTGCATTTTTGGCACTTTGAACTAAGGAACTGGCCATTTGAAGCCAATTAAATTTTGTTTCTGTTTGTGTTGATGTATTACTTAGTTATAACTGTCTTTTAGTGTAAATAATAAATTCTTTATATGATTCTTGTACTTGTCAAAATGTCAGTTATTATGAAAAGGAAGGGGCAGGACATAACCATAACCTCCAACTAGCTTCCTGTTTGAGAAATAAAATATTTATGTTCAGATTTTTCAACTTTAGTTACTTAAAACTTTAGTATTAAATGTAAAATGGGCTGGTTTCAGGTCATTCAAGTACCCAGTTATTGGTTGAGTACCATACTGCACACTTGTTGTTTTTAACAATAAACAATTTAATGATATACCATATTCGCAAGAGAATCTTAGGAAATGCTGGTTGGTAGCGGGTAAATTTACTACCAACCACAAATAATTTGCATTTGTTGGCTGCAGCTTTGTTTCAGAACTGTTTATTGGGTGCATGTTTTCCACAGCCAGCTTATAAGCTTTAAATAAGATACAGCATTAGCATTGGCAACCCTTTGGTTGTGTCATTTATTGGTGAGGAAATTTAAAATTAAGCACTTATTAAAGGAAAGCTGTCTGCGTGTGTGGTCCTGTCGTTTTGTAGGGTGAAGTTTTTATATAAAGCACCCTGCGTCTGCTTACGTGACGATATGTAAAAAAAAAGAAAAAAAAAAAAGAATAAACTCGAGGAAAAAGGGCGTTCCCATACCGGGAGTCGAACCCGGGCCGCCTGGGTGAAAACCAGGAATCCTAACCGCTAGACCATATGGGATTTGCGGCAAGAATCATCATCATATATATATGACAAATGGATAGCAAACGAATCAGGAGATGATAGGATGATAATGATACTTTTGTTCCTGGCGACATGACGTTCCTAAAATAACTTTAACGTTAGCGATTCGTTCCCCGAAAGCTGACACCGAACAGCATGTTTTAAGCTAGCTCCTTAGTCCAGCTCATCTTCACTGGTGTTTGTAAACCAAAGGCATTATAAACATGTTCGGTGTTACACTGTAGGTGTTAGGAAGAGGTGTGCAAAGATATTTTTAAATTAAGAACGACATTAGTCTCTGGATATCTTCGGGTTTGGGGTTTTGTAGGGCGGAGGACGTCTTTATTTGGATTTAGTCGATACGAGAATGCATCAAAGTCATTCAATATAAAGTTTTGAAAAGAGATTTAAAAAAATCAGCGAGGACGTTGCATTTCCTTTGAAAGGCGCACGCAGGTGCTATTTGACTGTAAGTGGGTCAAATCAGAATAAGAATAAGCCAGCTCTATTTTTACTCTACTTTTACTCTTGTAGGATAAAAAATGATTACATTGTTTCTGGGGGGTACCTTCTTTTTAAATGCATGTTGTGTTATACAGTATGCTGTAATTGACGTTTTTCTAGGAAACTAGAAAATAGGTCGGCAATTAATTGAAACATCTGCAAACATACTCGGAATTACTATATATAAGGCAAAAAAAGAGTTTGTACAATTCCAACAAACTTTATTCTTCAACACATCCTGAACTCTTTTCGACAAACTTTCGTAAAGTAGCCTTCAGGAATAACTCAGAAGTCTACCCGAAGGACATTCAAAGCTCTTGTGTGTTGTTATTGCCATGTCTTGACAGCCTCCCTTCCACTGAAACCATTTCTGATGAAACTTCATTGAAGACAATGGGTCGTGAATGGATCGTGAAGGGCTAAATGCATCTCTCGGTGCTGTGTCAGGTGGATTTTTCTTCTTTTTTTGACAGTTTCACATACTGTTCACCCAGAAATGGCCCTAACCAATCTGGCGCCCTAGGCAAGATTTTAGGTGGCGCCCCCCTACATCAGCAGTGTAGTGTAATGTTGTAACAAATAATATTTCTATTAAATAAGCTTTACTTTGCATTTTAATTAACGTGGGATTATTTTTTCCCCCAATTTTTTTTTTTCAACATTTGTGGCACTGGCGTGGCGCCCCCTGATGGACGGCGCCCTTAGTATTTGCCTATACGGCCTATGCCACGGGCCGGCCCTGTGTTCACCTGTTGTAAATTTGTCCTCTACTTGCACACTGTGCTGTAAAATGCTAAGTTTTCAGCTAACAGCTCCTTGGTCACCTTCTTGGTACAAAAATAAAATGTTATGTATGCCAAACTGTGTCATCTTTGACATGTTTCATACATTTAACTAAAGAAACTGGAACAAATGACAAAGTACCAAAATATACTATTTTAAAATAATACAAATAACAACAAATGTATATAGAAAATAGAAAGTCTGTCTCTTTTGAGGCAAAATATAAAGACACGAGGGTTAAATCAAACCTTTTGCACTGTGTTGTATATGTTGACACATTCTCCATGCATGGTCTTGATTATTTATTGCCAGAAATACTTTAAGTGTCTGTTCATAACACTACTCATGTATGTAATTACTGGGAGTAATGAGAGGTGACACATAGCGTAATAGTGATGCAAATAATTTTGCAAAACATCAAGCCAGGCCTTTACATGCAATCCGGTCTTACACAAGCACACAGAGGAAGTAGCAGCAAAGTTGTTTGCAGCCCTCTGTATTAAACCAGAGCATCATTTACATAAAGGGGAAGCCACAAACAAGTGTGTATGTGGGATGGGACAACATGATGTCATGAAGGGAGAGATCAGGTTTATGATTTGCTACTGACTTTAAATACGCCTGTTTGGATGTGAAAGACAATCTTTGTCTCTTTCAGCCCAGCAAACACCTGCTCCTAAAGCTCACAGGATAATCATGGACTCCAACAAAGTGGTGGAAAACATCTACCTCCTGGTCATCGTCACTCTTGTCAGCGTGCTTCAGAATGGTGAGAAACTCTAACCCAGTGACTGGAAATGTACCGCTCACATCACAAATGCTTAATCTTGACTCTCTGTTTTTAAGCTTTTTTCGCACAGAAGGTGGAGAGGGAATGCAAGAACCATAATACCCGCACATCAGCTTTTGAGCGAGTGTCTTGTGCCAAGTGAGTGCTCTTTCTTCAACAATTAGTTCTCTATTGCAACATCAATACCAGCGAACTGAAACAATATCACATTTGTTTCCTAATAGGCTTTCCATTCGGCCTCATAATCCACCAAATGTTAACTCTATCCAGAGGCAGTCCTCATTTGCTTGAACCCTCCCCGGTTGGGGAAAGAGCTGGCTGGCGCTGACCTTATTTGAATACTTGATGGTGAAATAACAATGATGTGTTGAACTCCAGGCCTCGAGGGCCGATGCCCTGCAGGTTTTAGATGTTTCCTTGATCCAACACAGCTGATTTAAATGGATAAATTACCTCCTCAACATGTCCTGAAGTTCTTCAGAGGCCTGGTAATGAACTAATCATTTGATTCAGGTGTGTTGACCCAGGGTGAGATCTAAAACCTGCAGGACCTCGAGGCCTGGAGTTCGACACCCCTGATTTAAGGCCAACCTCTCATATATCTGTTCCATCTATACAGTTGCAATGACATGTCAAGAAGTTTGTTTGATTGATCTTCAACATGCTAATTCATTCCTTTACAAAGAAGCAGAAAAATAGTAAAGCAAATTGTTGTTTTTAATAAACTATGCTTCAACCTTTGTGAAGTACTTGGTAATTTGGAAACTATCATTTCAAAGTGTCTTCCACAACAATTACAACAAAAACCTCACAAAATGCTAGATTTTGGGACTCAGGCGTTCCAGTTCTTCTGCCTTTAACTAATCTGCCATTGCTTCATAGTTTCTTCACACTTGCCTTGAAATGTGCTAATAACAGCTTTTGTTTAAACTTCTTCTCTAGTCGCAACTGCATGGATGCTTACCCCACTTTCTTGGCAGTAATGTGGTGTGCTGGTCTGTGTCTCAGTCAAGGTAATCATTCATGAATGTAAAGGAGGCTGTAAACAGTGCACACCCACACAGGAAACAAAAGCAAACATTCAGAAAAGTGTTTGTTCTCTCCTTGTACAATACAACACAACACAATCCAATATGCCTGAAACGCTGCTGTTTTTCAAAGGTAGAAAGTCAGATGTGCACATGACTTTACTGACATTAACCTTCTGTGGATCATGCTGCTACAATTTAAGGATAAGCTTTAGGCCAAACCGATAAAATAAAATAAAGCACAAGCACAAGTGCTGACATAAAATGCAGTTCCTCTAGTGGCTACTTGAGGCTGGATTCAACAGCAAGTTAGTCTCCATATATTCCCATGTCAGCAGACTGGGAGCTTAAAATACCAACCTGTGGTTCAAGCCAGAGTTGTGGTCCAGAGTTTACATCAACTCATCATGGGAATGAATGTCATGCTAATTTGGAGCTTTTAATGATTTCTTTCAACTGTTCTTTTTTCTGTGTGTAGTGATTTGTTTGAATTTATTTTGGATTCTTTGTAATCCACACATGGTCAAAAGTTTAGATACAAGCTCCAATATATACCCCACTAAAATTTAGCTAAATGTCCCTTAGTAATTTGGACCTCAACCAGATGCTTTTGGTAGCCATCAAGAACCTTCTGGAATAACTCTGGTTGGATATTTGACAAGTCTTGTTGGAAGGATTGGTAGATTGCATTTAAATTGGCTGATTTCCTGGCACCGTCCTGGCTTAGGGTATAGGGTTGAGGTCAGGGCTGTTAGCCTGTTCAATGTTAGCCATTTAGCAAACACACATCGAAATCAGTTTCGATGTGTGTTTGTTATCGTTGTCCTGTTCAAACACCTACCGGTAACAGTTTTTCAACAACTGTGTTTCAACAAGTTTTAACCGTCTTGCTGCTGATTTAAGATGACAGTCAAGAATTTGGATGTAATCCTTCTTTTTCATTATTCCATCCACTTTGTGAAATATACCAGTACTGCTGGAGGCAAAACACCCTCAGAGCGTGATGCTACCACCACCATGTTGGACCTTTTGCCATTGCGAGCAAATAGCTTATTTTATCTCTCGTCTGACCACGAAACTTTTCTCTTTACTTGTTGGCCTGTTTCTCTGTATTGCCTGACCTTACCTAAAATACCTTATCATTAGTGCTGTCAGCATTAATCTCGTTAAAATGACGTTAACGCCATAACCGCATTAACACGGGAAATCTCCGTTAGCAAGTTACTGCGGATCGCCCTGTGCAAGCGCTGCACAACGTCAACGCGTTAGCGCGATCGTTAACGCGTTAGCGCCATGCAGCCCCTCGCACGGGGCGATCCGCAACCTTCAATAGTATAGGATTGGATAACTGGATTTTTCCTCAAAAACAGTGCGTGCAGTGTGAGTTGGTCAGGGTGTTTTGTACTTATGAGCTCTCTCCAGTAAAATGCAAAATGGGCCTACGCTCTGTTTGGGTGCAGATGTCACAAGAATGAAGCACACTATTAGCTGAAATATTACTGTTTGTGCCACAGAGTCGAGATTGACTAAGTGGAAAAAGACCTAAACCATATAAGACCCACAGCGTATTATGAAACCAGATACAGAATCTTTTTCTGTCCTCTGTTTGAAGCTCCCGCTGCTTTCGCTGGGATCATCTATCTCGTCGTCAGGCAGAAGTACTTTGTTGGATACTTGGGACAAACCTCTCAAAGGTAAATTCCTACAGACCCAGTAGCATGTATTCTATGTGTTTAGAAGCAGTATCGCATTAATTTTTCACATCTGTACAGCACCCCAGGTTACCTGTTTGGAAAACGGGTCATCACCTTCCTTTCCCTGATGTGTGTCATTGGCATTGCCAACTACCTGCTGGTGCGCTTCTACGGCAGCGACTATAAAGAATATGTGGAAACCATCACTAACGCTGCAACTGCTCTTCTGCTTATCCCTTAAATGAGTTTGTGTCATGTAACCTTTCCACATGAATAATTTAGCTCCTGGATCTCTGTTGCATTAAAAAACACTGTTTAATAGATTCATTGCATTTTTTTGGAAAAATAATGAAATAATTCTCACAAACAAATATTGATTTGACATTACAAAATCTGTAAACATTTTATTGTGCAGCAGCACACATTTGATCACTATAAAACCCCTCAAACAGTACAACAATTAAAAATCATGTAAAAACAAATATTTGCACACACAAAACGACCTTTATGACATTCAGAAAGTCTTTTTCAGTCCTTGTCAGTAGTTTCCACCCACTGAACAGACAGAAATTCTGGACTCAGATCCTAAAATCTCCAGAGGAAAGCCGTCGGTCTGGCAGGATGATATTTCAACCATTCATCTATTTTACTGAAGATGCAAAAACAAGCTCCGGTTAAAGTGAACAGTTAAACTCAAGTTTGCATCGTTCTTCATCCTCAGCTGGCTCATGTCATTCTCAACTGTAATAAGAACAGATGCAAGAAAAGCAAAGTTAGACAAAAACCTAAAGAGACTCAAAAACATGGATTTAGTTTAAGATCTGATAAGAACAATTAGAGACGCACCTTAAATATTCTTTTGCTGAAGCCAAGCCAGTGTGGAAAGTCAAACAGAGCATCAGAATAATATTTGAGGGTGAAGGAGGCGTCTCTCCACACGGGCTTGACCTTCATGAGGTCGTCAGATATGAGGTTTTTTGCTGCCCAGCTCTCCATTTCTTCAGTCAGGTCAATCTGAAATGAAGGGAAAGGTAACATATAGTGATTCTGAATAAAAGAGGCTCGTGCAACAGAAGCACCATGAAGTCCTGCTCACATCCACTCTGTAGCTTTCTCCAGCAACAGAAGAGATGGTCCCATCCATGCCTCTCTCCAGCTGCCACTTGGTGAACGGCTCGTTGCCGTCGATGCACACCACATACTGCTTCTCCACTGAAATGCAGTTGGGAAAGTTCATGAGGAAAGAGTAAAAAAGGTCAGAAAAGGAGAGAGTTTGCGCAGAAACATGGTGTAAGAAGCAGGCTTTCACTGTAATGTGAACTCCACCCAAATCTGGAGGCCTGCATGAGTCAGCTGTGCCAGCGAGCAGCCCACAGCTGTAACATACGGAGTTGTTTTCACCACTGTCAGCTCTTTGTACTGTGTGTAATTACTGTTAGATGACAGCTTGTGTGTAGGGAAACACTTACCGCTGAGTTCTCTGGCTGCCTTTTTGTTGCTCACTGAGGATTGTTCTTCGCAGGCTGAAATCAGCAGATAGATCTCCTTGGACAGCAGACTCTTCCTCGTGCTGCTGTATTCCCACAAGTTGTGCATTTTCACTTTTCTGTGGCCAAAAGCAAATCAGAAAGAGTTTCATATTCATTGCTTGTGCATATGAACGCATAAATAAATGAATATACATTTGGGTGTGCATTTCTGTCTTTTCTCACCTTCCCAGCGAGTTGTGGAAAACGATCTTCTTCCCGCAGGACTGGAAGTCGTCGATGAGCACCAGGCTCTTCTCCTCGTTGCAGCGGACTCGGTAACCCGATCCGAGAGTCTCCACAGAGAAACCCGGCGGTGGATTTCTCACAAACTCCTCCACTTCTGTCACTCTCATCCTGCTGCCCGACTGCTTGTTTACCGGCATGCTGTCACGTTTTCTTCTCTCACCTCCTGCCGACGTTTATGTGGTCTAGTTGATGGACTTCTGAGCCTTTAGTAACGCCCACCGACCACCAAGTCTAAAGAGATGAACTGATATGATTTCCGCTCCCTTTGAGCCAAAATAAAAGCCTTTAGTTACCGCGCTGTGGAGGTGATCCATAGCTGCTTGATCAGGTGATTCAACCTTTTAACTCATCCTGTTCAAAGACGCCAGCGGCCGATTCCAGCTTCTCAGAAGGAAAGATTGAAGAAGAAGGAAGATTTTGCATAATTGCAGCTGAAATGTATCATAAAAACGCAGTGTCTGTACACGATTAATTAAATATGATTATACGTCTATCTGTGAACGTTTAGAGGGAATAACGTGGTTTGAACTGTTGGCGAAATAAAACACGGTGAAGACGTCGCGCTTGAAATTAATTTGATCCGTTTTTATTAGAATTGTTTTCTAATTGTGTTTTGTAAAATAGGTCAAGCAATTAATCATAGCCCATAGGCAAGGGGTGTTAAACATAGAGCACCGGGGCTAGAATTGAATCTGGCCCACTGAAGCTTTGGAAAATGTATTTCTGGTTTTTCACTATCTAAAGTGAAAATGCGTGTGTGTGGGTGCGTGTGATGTTTTCATAGTGGGCCCACAGTAACAAAACAAAAAAAACTCATAATTTTTTTTTTTTTATTACAGGACATTCTGATCAGTGTGCAATCTCTCCTGTATTTTACAGACCTATTACTTATACTTTATGAGAGTCATGTGGACAAATTTATTACATTTACTACAGCAGCGAAAAAGTGAAACTTGGTGTGTTGAAGTTGTACTTTTTAAATTATTAAAAGATATCTGGGGGATTCAGTGTGTAGTTAAACTTCGGTACACTGTCAGAAACGGGAGTTTCACTGTGGTCTGGCCGTCATATATAGGTTAACTGAGAAAATATGAGTCCTTGTGCTGTTATTTTGAATTCACTTTTGTTTACTTTCCATTTAGTAGAGTAGAGCATGATGGATCAGCTTTTATCAAATGACCTACATACATATGCAGGAGTACGCTTGCACAAACAGAGACTCGGTGACAACACAGAGCATTTTAAAACACTGGTGGTTAATGAATAACCTGCAACCTGTGTTTCTGCTTCATTCCATCACCCTGCCCCACTTATGGGAATTTCTTATCACGTTGCAGGCCCTGTGCTCAAGCTTTGTTTGCCTCTATGAGCAAGTGGTTATATTGTTGCTTTATTTAACTTCAGATCACATTTACAAATCACATATCGCTCATGTTTTGCCATTCCTGCACAGGCTCCAGTCTCTGTTCAAACTTGAGCCACTTTAGAAATAACTAGTTACGCTAACATGCATTGAGAGAGTCACAGTGCTAACCACCTCACCGCTATGCTGCCAATATCGATTTTGATTTACCTGGTAAGGTGGGGAGGCGAACTCTGAGCGGGCTCTCACTGCTGGGGTCAAATGCACCCACTGGGGGACAGTGTGAGGCAGACTGGATCAAAGCACTCACTTGATCTTGATAAATTCAGGAGTTTAAAGCAATTTTGGCAAGTGATTTTTTTGTCTCTGTTTGAAAGGAAGCAGACATTGGTTCATCTCTTTTTATTGCTGTTAACTGATTATTTGTATTAAACTGTTCATTAAAAAACCCCAGAATATCTGACAGCAGTGTTTTGGAAATAGGTTTTCATTATTTTTTATGTTTTCCATTGCATTCTGTAGACAAAACATTTACCCAGCAAAGTGAGAGCTCAGTTAGTTCAGTGCATTAAATGATCAAATGTTGTTGTGTAGGAGAGACTTTAACACTCCAGAGGCTTATAAATGAAATCTAATAAAAGAGGAAATGGAAAAAGAAACACCAAAATCAAAGTAAAAATATGATCAGAGACAAGAAACACACAAAAATATTATAATTCTTCATAAAAGCAAAAAATAAACACATACAGCACATACAGTGCTGGTAGAAGAAATAAGGACTCTCCATCATCATGCAGAAAATGGGAAGTCTCTGAGACAGCAGGCATAGTTATCAAATTCATCTGTAACGAACACAGTGAATTACAGTATGACAGTAATACCTGATGTTCCACACATCATCCATTACATGAGTTTTCACAGGTACACTACAGCAGACACAAAGTTATCTCTAATATTTCTAACTCGCCTAATGGCTCATGTTTTCTGCGTCACAGAGGCAGACATGAGAGTAACAGCTGTCCAGTATTGCCCTGTGGTAGCTGGGATAGGCTCCAGCCCCGTCCCCTGCAAGCCTAATGAGGATAAATAGAGGGAATGGATGGATAATGGCTCAATCTTGAATGAAAAGACAAAAAATAGGGGGAAAAATCAGCCTGTCATCTACACTTTATTTCATTTGCACGAACATTTTCTATCATGTAGACAGAAAAGCCAACAGATCTCATGTTTCACAAGCAAGAAATGTATATTTTGTTAAATGATTGCAACTAATTGCATCTAAATAATCACTGATAAGACCCCTAAATGGTGCTACTCCCTTCATAACCTCTTTTTAAAGGCTATGGATCAAGTGACCTGGTGACCAATTGGTTTGAGTACA
>NW_005187687.1:560850-563534 GCF_000239375.1 Pundamilia nyererei | reverse complement strand
ATCACAGGCTACAGTGCACGTATTGTTGGGGATAAGCGAACAACATTTGCACCACTTTAGCTAAATTCATACTTTTACACACTTCCGTCATTAATCATTTTCCAACTACTGCCAGTCACCGTTCCTCCTTGGCCGTCCTTTTACTGAATGCCATTTCCTGCTCTGTTCCCACGGTTCCTGTGTGCCTCTGAGTAGCAAAGGCAAACACGGAAAAAGGTTTGTGAAATTCTCTGAAGTACAGCGTCAACCATACAGAGATATGCTCATCTCTGATGGTATAATATCCCTGCTGTCTTTTTGTTTTTGTTTTATTTAAAATAAATAAATAAATGAGTGTACTGAAGGAAACTATAAGACAAAAAACATAAATAACGCGTCTTGTGAAGTATGTGTTTATTCCACGAGACCGACTTTGTCAAACGTGCTTTATTGTTTACTGCACTGTATTAAGAGAGTGTTGTCAGCATTTCCTGACTTTCCTTCTCATCTTTGTTCCTCAAACACTTAAAAAGTTTCAGGCACTCAGAAATCTGCGTGCTTTGTTGCTGTCACAGCCATTTCAGCTCTGCTGTCTGTAAATGATCTGTGATTGTTTCCTAGGCTCTTGTCGCAGTTGACCTCAAAATGTGCTAATAACAGCTTGTGTTTACGCTTGTTCTGGTCGCATTTGCATGGATGCTTATCACACTTTCTTAGTATTAATGTCATGTCTGATTCATAAATGAATGTAAAGGACAGTGTAAACATTGCACACCCACACAGAGAATTTAATTTATGATATAAAGGCAAACAGATGAGAGCAGCATTTGCTCTCTGCTTGTAGATCATAGTATGTTTCTGAGAAGAACAAAATCACACCTGCTTCTGATTTTAGTGGTGCTTACATTATATGTCCAAAGGTGTGTGGACACACAATATATTCATATGTAAAAAGGTTAGAGAAGTTATTTCAAAACAATAGACAAGACAACTATGTTACTACAATCTGTTGCTGAAAAGCAAAGTCAGCAAAGAAGTGCAAAAACCTGTAGTTCCTGGAGTGGAGTCAATACCCATAGACTCCCATCTGAAAAGCCTCAATTGTCTACTTTTGGCTGCTCCTTTATTTACCAGGGGTCACCACATTGTTTAGATCTACATCTTTAATCTGGCAATATGTAAACCAATATATCTACGACTGTTGTTGTGATTTAGTGACATAATTAAAATTGCATTGAACTAAACAACCTTATCGCACATGTTTACAACCTGATACAAAGAGTTTTATCTCTAAGGGTAGTTTTCCCCTATTCAGGAATGATGGGTGGAGATCAATTGAAGCCTTAACCGTAGCTTTGTTTCATAAGCTGCTGTGGCTGATCGGTGCCTCCTGGGCCTCACTTTCACAAACTAGCCCCTCTGACCTGGACCTCTCACTCATCCTGTTGCTACCTTATCACGCTTTAGGTGAAATTAGTTGTACAACTTTTTTACAGTCTTCAGCAAAAACCTGAGCCCCTCCTATAATGCTGATATCGCAGGTCCAACATGGCAGAACAATAAGTTCAGGTGGATGTCGGAAGAATTTACTAATGTAAAGCTGCAACACTTACGATCGCGTTGGAGTCAGGTCAAAATAGATGCAGTCTAAATTTTTTTAGCCATGTTGTACTGATATTAGAGGGGGTGATTAGAAAATGCTTTCCCGCTAGAGAGAGAATTTGTGTTTTTAGAGATCAAAATGCTACTTTTGCGGTGGAAAAAGCAACTGACTGTCGCCAGAGAGCTTTAGAGACAAAGCAATAACTCTGAGTCTTGCAACATTAAAATAGCACATCAAACACATTCCTGTTTACGTCAACTCTCTGCCAAAAAAATGTAAAATACAACTACATTTCGTTTGGGTCCCATTGTCACAAGAAGCACACCATTACCTGGAATATCATTGTTCATAGACCCGAACCATAAAATACAGACCCAAAGGGAATTCTTCATTATGCACTGAAATACGAGATTTTTTGCTATTAAAGCATTTATTGCTTTTTTAAAGAAAAACAAACAAGCAATTGTCATGAACAAATATCTTTTTTTAGTGCAAAAGTACGAGCATTTCATTTTGCAGCAGCACAGATTTGACTACTTTAAACCCTTCTTACAGTACATACAGTAGTTAAAAATCGTGTAAAAAATTAATATTTACAGGCACACAAAAGAAGTTTTATACACATATTGTGTTAAAACAATCTTTATGACATTCAGAAAGTCTTTTTCAGTCCTTGTCAGTAGTTTCCACCCACTGAACAGACAGAAATTCTGGACTCAGATCCTAAAAAATCTAGAGGTAGGAAAGCCGTCGGTCTGGCAGGATGATATTTCAACCATTCATCTATTTTACTGAAGATGCAAAAACAAGCTCCGGTTAAAGTGAACAGTTAAACTCAAGTTTGCATCGTTCTTCATCCTCAGCTGGCTCATGTCATTCTCAACTGTAATAAGAACAGATGCAAGAAAAGCAAAGTTAGACAAAAACCTAAAGAGACTCAAAAACATGGATTTAGTTTAAGATCTGATAAGAACAATTAGAGACGCACCTTAAATATTCTTTTGCTGAAGCCAAGCCAGTGTGGAAAGTCAAACAGAGCATCAGAATAATATTTGAGGGTGAAGGAGGCGTCTCTCCACACGGGCTTGACCTTCATGAGGTC
>NW_005187687.1:533291-560797 GCF_000239375.1 Pundamilia nyererei | reverse complement strand
ACTGTGCAACAGTCTGGAGCCACTCATCATTTGCTTTTAATTTGCTTCCAAGGAGCCAGACGTTCGTTAATTTATTTTATTTTAACTCTTTATTTCTTAATGTCATTTTTTTAAAGAGTCCTCTCGAGCAGTCCTCCTCTGGGCTTTTTGGTTATAAGGAGATTGTTAAAGCACAAAAAATGGCAACTTTTAATTGGTATCTTTTGACACTTTGTCTCAGGTGTCTATTCCCGATGTATTGAGTTGAATGTATGAAAAATTCCAAACATAACATAGTTTGACAATGTGACTGCTAAAGAGCTATTAGCTGGAAACTTGGCATATCTCAGTTTGGTGTCCTGTCAAAAAGCCATTCTTAAGGAAGTGAAACAGTGAGAAAGGTGTGCCAAATTACACAAGAACTAGACTGCAAACCAGAGGCAAAAGGTCTTATGAAGTGATTAAACTTGACATTTAACATTTTTGGATCCAACCGTCATCAACACGAATTGAAGAGATCAGGAGAGAGGTAAACTGTAAGACTCTACAATCATCTGTAAAACACAGAGGAGGCTCTATCATGGCTTTGGGCTGACCTGGGCCCTTTGCTCTGTGTCATCAGATTTTGATCTACCAGGTAGTACCAGCTGGGAAGCATCTGAATGGCAACAAGGTCATTTTTTCACCATGACAATGATCCCAAACACACTGCCAATGCAGTAAAAGCATACCGGGAAAGAGAAACTTTAACAGTGCCAGTCATGGATTGGCCTCCCCAGAGCCTGGACCTCAACATTATTGAAGCATTGTGGAATCATCTGGACAGATAACACAACAAAAGGCATCCAACATTCGTAGTAGAGTTTTGAATGTACTTTAAGAAACCTGCAGAACTATTCCTGAAGGCTAATTAAAGAAATTACAAGAAAGCTTGGCTAAGACAGTTCAGCCTGTGCTGAAGAATAAAGGTGATTATACAAAATGTTGTGTTTCAAGGCCCGTTTTTTTTCATATAGTATCTTATTTCCATGTGTGCTGGCACATGTTTCAATAAACCACTGCGCTATTTTCCCATTTTCTTTGCAAAATATAAAGAGACAGTGGCCCAAAACCTTTGCACAATACTGTACATAACTAATACAGGTGAGAATGAGGGATGTCACAGAGCTGTTACTTATGTTGACCTCTATAAATGCACGAAGGCATGTAAAACAGCATTTGTTCTGTTTGAAATTAACCTCAGGTGGACTATTGAACTGAGAAAGAAGCTATAAACACTTGAAGCTAGTCACATACAAGCCTTTGCTGCACACTAACACCCAGTGGCGGTCCTAGCCTGTTTGGCGCCCTGGGCGAAGGATTGTACATTAACATAAAACACACACAGCCACCAGACAGCCATCATAATTCATCATACAACAGGACAAATCAACAATTGACAACGACTAATTAATATTAAAATCTGTAACATAATGTATTGTTTGGAGTTTAGTCTGTTAGTATTTTTACCATTTCTTCTTGGAGCAACTGTAACCTACATTATTTCCTTAGGGATTAATAAAGTATTCTGATTCTGATTGTTTCAGGATGACCTGCCATTATCCAATGACACATCTGCTCGCCTGTATCTTTTGCTCGTTTCTCCTCCTCTTCTTTTCTCTTTTTTCTAAACTGAAGACATGATGGCTTTGAACTTTTCTTGTCCATCTTCCATTGGTTTTAATTTTACACTCCAGTATGAACACCCACCCCCCAACTCAGGGATCACCACAACATAACCTAATAAACCTACAACTTAGTTCACTTTGTCTAGGGTTTATTTCGAGGATTTCACACAATCCAGGATTCAAATCATGAATACATAATGGGCTTGGATTTACAACATTATGAATGAAATGTGGTCTACTTGGAAGCAGCAGGACTCTCCTCCCCTTTCGACGGGTTGTGTGTGAGACTTTAAATCATCAAACTGTAAATTATAAATTTTAAATTGTTATTGATCCCTTTACCCCGAGTCCTAAAGTGTATATTTATTTGCTTACTCTTCTTATATATATTGTTTGTTTACTTGCACTGCTGTAACTGGAGCCTCGTCGTCTCGTCTCTCTATATACTGGACTGTATGTAGCGGAGATGACAATAAAGTTTACTTTGACTTCAGCAGCGAGCAGGCGCACCGAGGGCTCTCGCGCTCACTTTTCACGTATAGAATTACTGTGCAGCATTTTTGTTCCTCTTACAGGAATTTCTGATCACGTTGCCATGTTTTCTCATCAACAGGCCTAATGTGTGCTGTGGTGTACTTTGTGAACAAAAGGGCTTAGTATTACTTTACCTAACTTCAAACACATTCATGCTTTATTGCTGTCTGTGAGTAACAATGTGACACATTATACAGCCTATCCCTGTGAATAAACAATACTTAGGCCTGCAGTTCCTGGATTCTTTAAAGCTTTCTCCAATTTTGGATTTCTTTCTTTTTCTTTTTTTTTTTTTTTTACAGTTCTCTCCATCTGCAAAACAATGTGAACACTCTGAAGTGCTGTTTCACAACAGAACCAGCCTACTTTAATGTTTGTGGCTCAGCAGTTCACTTTTAGCCTCTGTGGTCAGGAGCCTGTTGACTCATTTGTTCTGGATGTCTCCACCAGTCTGCGTGTGCTTCCACAGAAAAAGTACGTTCAGCCTGTTTTCTCCACACGTACTCAGACGAGACTTTAAACAAGCCTATCATACTCTGGAAAATAAAAGTGGTTTGACCTAGATTCCAGTTGTATTTCTCACTGAACCTTCCTTTTGTTTTAGATTATATCTATTTATTATCTAGGTGCAGCTAAACTTTGTTTTCCCTGTGTAGGACAGGTAGAGGCATTTTCCCATTCCAAGTGTGAGAAGCTTCAGTCTTATTTATTCATACTTCATTCTTATAATGGCAGATATCTAATCAGCCAATCACGTGAGCTTATAAGAAGGCAACAGTAACTCAAATGACCACTCATTACAACCAAGGTATGCAGATAAGCATCTGTGAATGCACAACATGTGGAACCTTGAAAAAGATGTGAGCTACACCAGCAGAAGACCACACCGGTGTCACTCCTGTCAGCTAAGAATAGGAAACAAAGGCAAAGTCACACAGGATCACCCAAAACAAGTGATTAGTCTCAATTTCTGCCTCGAGAAATCAAATCATGGATCCATCCTACCTTGCATTAACAGTTCAGGCCAGTGGTGGTGCTGTATTTAACAAAATGGTCAGTGAGTGAATATAAAACGTGAATTTTTACTATATTTTATAACATGTGGTGGTTCTCACATTAGCTGAGAAATATCAGTATATCAATGTGCAGCAGGTACAACTCTGATCTCTGAAAACAGAAGGTATGACTTCCTCTATGAGCATTTTTTTTAAAATTATTGATTTTGAGTGCATAATTTTGTGGCATACAGCAAGTAATAGAAAGATTGTGGTGTAATCTTTTATATAATTTAATCATGCAGCTCATATGTCTCGCTCGTCTACTGTTGATGAGACGTAGAAACTCAATTCGAGCAAAACTACACTGGCGTTATTAAATGTGGCAGGATTTACAGTCCCAGTGCAGAAACTGTTCATAATTGCCCATCATAAATGCCTTGAAGCGTATCACTTTTTAGCATCAATGCTGGCATGTTTTTTTGACAGTTGGTGTTTGCAAAATAATGTCAACAAACTCAGTGCAGAGGCATTTGTTGTGCACCTTATCCTATTTTATGTTCCTCTGACTCAGAGTAATAAAAAAAAAAACTTTGCTAATGCTAAAAAAAACCCCAAACAGGATCGATCTACTTATTTACAAACACGAGAAGCCATAATGGCAATGGTATTAATTAAGATTAAAACTAAACTCATTCGGTACACTTTTTCAGTCATTCTGTTTTAGATTTGCTGCTGTGTTTGGGATCATTGTCCTGCCATAAGAAGCAGTTTTAGCCAACCTTGCACTCTCAGGCAGACAGGCTCACATTTAGCTCAAGGATTCTTTGGTATACAAAGGAGTGCATGGTCGACCGCAGCTGCAAAACAAGCCAAAATCATCACCCCTCCACCACTGTGCTCACAGCTGGTATGAGGTTTGTGCTATATGCTGTGTTTGTTTGTTTTTTTCCAAACAACGTGCTGTCTATTTTGGCCACACAGCTCCACTTTGGCTTGTGTAACATTATTCCAGAGATCCTGTGAATTGTTCAGATGCATCTTTGCAAATCTAAGCTGTGCTGCCATGTTCTTTTTTTTAGAGAGACATAAGAGACTTTTTCCTGGTAGCACTTCCATACCTGTTCAGTCTTTTCTTAACTGTACTGTCATGACCTTTATTATTTAACATGCTAACTGAGGCCTGTGAAGTCAGAGGTGTATATCTTGGTTTCCTTGCAGTTTCCTTTCCTTTCATTCACCTTGGGGGAAACTGGCTGGGTTGTCCACTCCTGAGAAGACTGCCAAATTTCTTGAATATTTTCCACGTGAATAATAATAATATTAACCTCCTAGGACCTGAACTCTTCCACAGCATGCATTTTTAATTTCTATTTGATGTTTGGGCATACTGGGGCCCGATGAATGTAAAAACAAAGAATTACCAGTTTTGTTTTTTTTTACCTGATTTTTGTTTTAAAAAAATAAGAGCCACAAATGAGGATATTCATTTAAAATTTTGATAGAACAGTAGCAGTATAATGTCCTCGTAAGTGGATATCAGGCCCTTGTAGAGCAAAATTTAGTATTTTGGTCTAAATACCCCAAAATGTGATGTCCTAGGATGATAATAATAATAATAATAATGGTAATAATAAAAATAATAATACAGTGTAATATACCATCTGTTGTTGTTAATCTGAATGTGTATTTACCTTATTTTAAAACCTGCTGATTTTTTTTAAGTTAATCTTAGATTTTAGGAGGGCATACCTTTATTGGCATGAATAGTACAAAATTTAGGTTGAATTCCTATTTACTGTGACCAGAGACAATTATTTCTATGATTTATATCCCGTTTCTGTAACAATCCGATCCTATACCAGACATCGAAAACCAAACTACTCATTTGCTGTCCGCTAGAGGTCGCTACAGCTCCGCACTAACTGCCACTACATGAAAGCTCACGCCTCCGGTACAGAGATGTAGCAAACCGATTTCTTCAGTTCGCCATGGAAACACGGTGATTGAACCAGTAGCACTGGGAGTCATGTCACACCGTGATATGTTTTACGGATGCAGACTGGTCGCTGTGCTTCTCATTTGTCTCGGTAAGTGAAGTGAAACGTCTGCAGATCCGAGGCAGGGGTGCAGTTAGCTTACCCGCCACACAAAGCTGGACACACTGTGTCAGCAGCCGGAAGTGGCTTTGAGTTGTTCTTTGAAAGTAGTGAAATATAACGTTGTTTAACTCTGCATTAAAAATTATGAACCAAGGTCATTTTTAACCTTGTCAAATTTTAACGTAAAGTCATAATGACATTTGTTCTGTTTTTCTGTCTTTCTAAAGAAAGTGAGAGATATAGCGCATGGTTTTATTTTTAAAATCAAAAGAGGAAATGGTATTAATGCGCAGGTATTGTTATCATCCGCTGTGGTTGCTGACAGGTCTGCCGAAGCGTGGGGGGCTGCAAATGAAGCTGAAGGTGTCTTAAAAAACATGCTGATACATGCTGATAATTTCTACACTTTATAATTGTTCTCTTTTATTACCAGAAAAAGTCGTTTTAGTTTAGTTGTATACAACTACCATCCAAATGTCATAGTAAAAATCAAGACCCGTCAAACTAGGCAACAGTTTTCTAATCTTCTCTTGTCTAGTTTTACTGAGCCCGTGTTTAATTGGAGCCTCAGTTTCTTGTTCTTAGCTGACAACATTGTTACTCGGTGCGGTCTCTGCTGCTGCCGCCCATCTGCTTCAAGGTTGTGTATTCAGAAAAGCTCTTGTGCATACCTCGATAGTAACAGGTTACGTAAGTTACCGTTACCTTTCTATCAGCTCAAAGCAGTCTGGCCATTCTCTGACCTCTGACATGACTTGCTGACTGGATAAACAGTTAAACAGGTGCACCTAATGAAGTGGCCATTGAGTGTAGGTACTGGTTTGATTTAAACTGAAAAATCAAAAAAAGATATTTTTTGTCTCCTCACAAATAATTGTTCAGTTGTCTTTTCTTTCCATACCAAGAAGCCTTTGCTGGAGACAAACACACAAGGCCGGATCATGTAAGTGCTGCTTTTTAGTTTCTTGTTGTAAATTAATGCTTCGCCACGTGCCTCAGCAATGTGTTTTTGTCAATCTCTCTGACTGTCCACAGGCAGCAGAGCGCAGGAAACACTCTGTCGGTGAGTGAGAGGGCGATCTAACATTTTGTACAACTATTTGGGAAATAAACAAGTTCTATAGCGCATCTTATAATAATGTGTCTAAGAGTGTACTTTGAAATATTGTAGATGAGTTTAAATTCGAACATGAAAGGATGAAAGGATTAGCGCTTCCTCTTTGTTTTCATCAGGATACATATTCCATGCATGTCTTTTCACAGAGCTGGAGGACGTAGTGATAGTGATCCAGAGTCAGAGGAACTCCTACCATGCCCGTCGCAGTGGTCAAAGGAAAGTGGAGATTCTGCAGCAGGCAGCCCGACTTGGGCAGGTAACATCTGCCATGCTTTGTTATAGTCTTCCTATTTTCATGTACACGCTCATACATGTATTGTACAGAAGGCACGCTGAGTATAGTCTCCATAAGAAAATATCAACATTCTTCTTATGTTATAAAAATCTGCTATAATCGTTTATGTGAATTCATTTACAGTGATAATGAATAAAGGAAGTTAACCATTTGCAATCATAAGGTGAAGTAATGAGGCGCTACAAGCAGGCTCTACTCATGACAGTGTGATGGTCAGCGTGCTCGCTTTGATTGGAACCTCTTAGAAGATTAAAAAGAAGACGACTGGACTTCTTTAAGCTTGTGAAGATGTCACTGCTCATCCAAGAGGTTTCTGCAGGTGTTAGAACTACAGAAGAAGCCTCTTGGATGAGTGTCTGAGAGAGGCAGTGAAGACAAAGGCTATCTCCCGTTACAAAAGCTCTCATCAACCATCAGCCATCTTGAGCTGGTATCAGATGTTGTGGCTTTCTTCAGTTTTTTGGGCTCTTGGCTCGTATTCTAAAGGAACTAACTTCCTGATGTTACTGAAAATCAGCAGCAGCAGCCGACTTCAGAGGGAAATGAATCTCCGTGCCATCATCCTGTATCAACCATCTTCCCAGTGCAGAATGAGATTGACAGCCAAGATGGGTTTTTTTCTTATGCTTACATTTCTCTACAAGTGATTTATTGAAACATGTGCGAGCATACATGGAGATACAGTAGATAAGTCAAAAACAGAGATTGCATGATTCTAATGAGCTTGAAAGTCAATATTTGATACGACCATTTTTATTCTTTAACACAGCCCGATTGGTTCGGGGTCACATCTGTTCACAGGGGGGTTGATAGTGATGGTTGTGTGTCCTTGTGTGTGTGTGTGTGAGTGGTCTGTGTGTGTCTGTATATGTGTAGGTGTGTTTATGTATAGCTCAGCCTGGGTGACCCTTGGCCCCTGTGGGACATGGTTGAGGAGGGTGGCCTTGCCCCTCCCCCGGGATGTAAGTACTTTTGGTTCCAGGGTGCATGGCTTGATGTTTTGCCGTACTTGTTGGCCCACTCCTTTGGAGGTTGTGGTCCAGGGTGGCCTCTTCAGTGCAGTTGGGGGCTCTGCTGAGAGTTGGGCGGTTCTCAGGCATCTGAGGCCCTGTTTTTGTCTTTGGTGGCATGGGCTGCCTGCCGTCTCTGGGTCTCTGGGGGCCTTGCTCTTTGGCTCTAAGGGCTCCATCTGGGGCCCACTTCCTTCCTCTGCTGCTATGTGCACACAGTTGTCATCGAGATGTGGTCTCGGCTCTTCAGTACTCTGTGGGAGCAGCAGATGCCTGGGTCTCCTGGGTCTTTCTCTGTCTGATGGGGCCATTATTACCAAAATTGTTAGTTTGTGTATCCATCCATCCAGGTGCTACTTTTTTGCATGTTTATTCTTACAGGTGCAGCACTTGGAGGCCCATCATGCATTTTCACTTGTGCTCTGTCCTCTTGTCCTTTTCATTTCATCTATTTCCCCTCCCTTTTTTTCTTGCTCTTTTTCTTGTGCCTGTCAACTCTGGCATTGCTGTATTAGACATGCACTCATGTGAGTAATAGCAGAAATGAATAAAGAAAGAAAGAAAAGACAATCACAAACGAAAGGGGGCCTAAAGACTCCAGAGCTCGTCTTGGAAAAGCAAATATGTTTGGCACAACAGTTCATTTAGATCCTGATTCTGATTGCAAAAGCTGCCAGACATCAAGACTGGCTAAAAAAACTCCAGCCTGAACTCTCTTAGCCAAGCTTTCTTGTAATTTCTTTAAAGAGTCTACAGGTCAGGTTTGCATAATTTGGCACATCTCAGCCTTTTCTCCCTGTTTCCTTTCTTTGAAAATGGCTTCTTGGCAGCCACCCTTCCACTCAGACCATTTCTGTAGAGGCTTCAGTGAACAGTGGATGGATCAAATGTCAAAAGTTGTTTGTTATGTATAGACACAAAACTGTTACATCCCTTCACTTGGGTGCTTATATGCTTGTGTGCAGTATTGAATGACTCAACAAGAAGAAACAAACATTCCTGTGAAAATGGTCAGGTACAAGGTCTGCATTGAAAATGTGTGAAAAAGCAGCCAATGTCCAAAGAAAGAAAAGCTGGAGAACTATTACTGAAGTCAGTTTAAAAGATTACAAGAGTTTTCTCCTAATTAGATGCTTGTTTTGAAATTTGGGGGCAGGTTCTTACATAAACTTGTCTTGAAAATCTCCAGGTCATCCTCTAATTAAAAATTGCAATAGTGTATTTTATTTTATTTATTTATTTATTTTTTTTTTTGTGTCCCGTTTGGATCTTTAGCCATCAGAATTGTTGTCTTGAGGCCAATAAAGATGCCATGCTGGTTTATTTTACCAAGTGGATCATCATGGCCTTGCCATATTGGTCCATTTGATTGACCTTTATTATAATTATGAATTTATTTTATTTTCGGTTGCTACAAACGGGACAGATATAGTGTATTTTAACTAAAAAGGCAAACAAGGTGGAAAAAACACATTACTGCGTATGGCATAAAGAGACGCCAGCATCCCAGCATGAAAACACCGTCACGTTGATGCAGTACAGCAGAGAGAGCATCATCATTTAGGGCTGCTTTGCTGTTTCTGGGCCTTGGTGATTCAGGTGGACGATTACTCCAAACAAAGAAAACCTAAACACACACACAGACCGCATTCAACTGCAGATGCTGATGTATTGACTCCATTATGGGTGAGCTTAAGCAGTTGTGTAAAACGCAACAGTCCTCCTGAGCATTGTGCAGGTCTAATCCGCAGATAATTGAAACACAATTTGGAGGTTATTGCTGCCATAGGCGTTCATTAAATCCAATGGTTCATTTACACTTTACACCATAATTTTAAAGCTTTAATGGGTGAATTTTGTCTAATTAGAATACAATTTATTTCTCAGGGTTTTTTTGTATCGATAAGCATCACTGGTGTTAATGGACAAAACATAAAGCCACCTCCACACTTGCTTAGTTTAAAGCTCATAAGTGAGCTACTTTAGTTTCTATGGTGGATTTTTATGGCTGATTCTTATGCCTGTTTTATGATTGCACTTTACTGTGCCAGCAGGACAGGACAGCAATCCTTTAAGTACTTTAGCTTTTATTAGGTGTCAAAAAATGTTAAAACTGATTTATGCTTTGTTGTGGTATTAACATGGCACCAATAGATGTCCTCCTTTCCACAGAGCCTCTGAAGGAAGCCAGGCTCACTGTTTTCATGCAGTAAGCGTTTAATGGTACCTGCCTGCAGGGTATCTCTCAAAAGTATTTTGTTACCAGTGAAATGAGATGACAGGTTTATGGATGTGATGGGGTGCAGTAGATGTAGATGTTTATTTTCCTTTGAGATGAATTGGTACTGTGAAATATGAGTCTGATGTTTTCTCTTTACCTGCAGTTTAAATTGAGTAAAAACTGCCTGATTGCAAGAAATGGCAAAAAATTCAAGCAGCAGGGGCTCTGTGAAAAGATTTCCAAAGCTAAATCGTAAAATCTTCACTTTCACCCTTTTTTTAAAGAGCAGGTGGTGATCGAAAACTGTAGTGAAGGCGTAAAATAGAAAAGGGCGATGAATGTTGGTGAGTTACTAATGAAATCAATGTTTTAAAAAAAAACCCAGAAAAATATGCTTTACTTTTAGTTTTTGGCAAAAACTAAAAGAGTTCCAGCATTGTGATTGGCTGGAGCCATTCTATGTAACATTTAAACATGTTATCCTTTCCCTCGCTCCTGGTACTCTGGCTTCCTCCCAGGTTGATTGGTGATTCTAAATTGGCTGTAAGACATTTGGCCTTTGTGCTGCTTTAACAAGTGAATTTCCTCAGTGCGGCATTAATAAAGGATCTATCTCTGGCCTCCTTCACTACATCAATGAATCTTCTTTGTGGCCTTCCTCTTTTCTTACTGCTTGGCACCTCTATCTTTAATGTCTTTGTCCAGTACCTATATATGCGCTATCCCTCAGCTGCACAGGTCCAAAATAGCTCTACCTATTCTTTGTCTCCATGTGCTGTCTACAAAAACCATCTGCCTTTTGTAGACAGTTTCGTTTCGTAGGTGGGAGAACACACAGGTCCTTTGAAAGGCTTTTCAAGCTTTGTGCATCTCTATAATGTTTTGTCTAAGGTTCAGTGAAAGTAGTTGGAAATGAGACTGTTTGACGGATATGGGTGCAGCACCATGCTTGTAGGAATCTTGTTAATCTGATGACTTTTCATGGATATAATGTCATTTCTTCACAAAAGCTGGAAGGGTGTGATTGGAACTGAAAGCTTTTGATTTGATGCTTATTGTAGCATAAAGACCTTAAAGCGGTTGCGTAATCCTTGTTTAAGGTGACTTTTCTGCTGATGTTGATTTTCACTGACGGCACGGTTTAAATGCTGACTCTGATGTCCTGCCAGCTTGTTGTTTAACTCTCTTGCAGGCTTTTTTCCTGCAGCAATTAATGGTGGTGGTCATAATGTGACTAAAATATCATCAATAGCATCTCAGGTTTTAATTCACCAGAAAACAGCGCTTCAACTTACAAGTGAGAAAGTTCTTTACTAAAACACACAGCCCACTTGCACGTAGAGCAACATGTCTGAGTGACCTTTATAACAGTTTTGGAAAAGTGTTGTGTCCTTTTTTAGTCAAGAGTGAAATGAGGAGGTGGTTAGCGCTGTCATATGCTCTTTCAGTCCTTCATTTTGTATGATTGTACAAAATGAAGGAGAGGGGGAATCATCAAACCAAGCTTTGTAAATGGAACATCAGATAATTGCTTTATTCAATATACTGGCAAAGAACATCCGTGTGGTTGGACATAAATTTACAACAGAGTGGAGCATTTTATTTTGGTCATAGGTCATGTTTTGTAGCAGCCGTTCATCTTGCATAAATCAATTTGCACACTTGACACAACTTAATAGCTTGCACACCTCTCTTGCTGCCAGACAGTTAAAGGCCTTTTAGTCTCCTGGTTCTGTAACAACATATGTAACGAGGGGCTTAATCTCTGCACCAGCTTTCACTTCAGTTGATCCATACATCAGTTATTCCTCCCAATTGCTTCTTTACAACCAATTTAAATAGCTACATGGAAAAGACTTATGACTGTATGAGTCCTCTATTTTCTAGTCTCATTCTGAGCTTGTAATCGCCCAGACTATAGGCTCTATATGAAGTAGCACAAATCCCACTATACTGAAACCTGCTGCAGAGGGTGTCTGCAAGATAGTTCTCAGTGAAGAAGAGTTCAGGAAACAAAGTTACTGAAGTAATGATTTTTAGGGAGAAAAAAGCATTTTTTGTCTAAAAATTGTTTTAATTATCAGAAATAAAGTGTTGATTATATGTTTGATTTTAATTGAAACCATACTAACTTTTTTTAATTTGAAAAATGGACGCAGATAAAATACTTAAGAATTTACTACATAATGTAGTCTTGATGGCGCTCTACCAAAGCTGCAACAGATGTTAGGAGTTCAGTAAAATCAAAACCAGAACCAGTTTATGAATTTGAATAAGAAGCAGCTTCTTCTGGTTATTGAAATTGACTGACATCACATGGTAGCTCCCCCAAATTCTCTACTATGACTCTTTTGAAGCATGGAATAAAACTGGCAAATCCCATAAAGTGAACGGGATGTCCCAAACACTTTTGGAAAGCCATTTTATTGCACTCAAAATCCTGTCAAAACCTATAAATGGAACTTCTATAAATGACCTCTCTTCAGGTCAAGTTGTGCCTCTTGTCATATTTCAGATGTCTGTGTTCCCAGATGGTGGAATTTGAGTTACATTTTAATGTCATGAAACATTTTGGCAGGCAGGACTCGGGAATGAGGGATAAAATAAAAGGCAGCTTTATTACTGAGCTTATGAAAACTGTGCGCAAAATGCAAAAAACTCAAAATTAGCAAGATACACACAGGATAACGAGAGGCGAGGGAACAGGCAAGAGCCCAGCTGGGACTAATTTGATGACAAGACAGAGGAAGTAGAATTAGGCACAAGATACAAGAAGAAGAACAGACACCAGAATAAAAGAAGAAGAAACAGAACGTGGGAACAGAAACACCAGCTTGACACAAATACAGACGCAGGATGCAGAGACCAGACCGACACAAGGACACAGCTCTGGAAACAGAAAGGGAAAACAAAAGATAAAGATAAGACTCAACCAGAGAAGAAGAACGTAGAATACAAACAGACTGCTGGAGGATATGATGATGACAAAGGAAAAATAGGAATCTTACAAACATTACAAAAGAGCCAAAGTAAGAAACAATTGAGACACAAAACAAAACCAAATCTTGAACTCAGAAAAAAACTCAAAAAATAACATTTAAGGTAAATATATCAGAGAAACTTTCAAAAACGACTCCAACAGAGCTGCAGGGTAGGTCACTAGAACTTTTCCAGTAAATAAATAAAAAGTTTAAATATCCATTCTGTAACATAAGTTTGAAGTTGACATACAGTACTGATGAATCACTATGTTTTAAAGAAAAATGCTAGCTAATATAACAAAGCAATGGGCTTCAACGTATTGTTCTTGATTGATTTAAATCTGCATTCATTAAATTTTAGGTGTTTGAAATAGAAATTTAGTCCACATTTGCATTTATTTACACCTTTGTAGTTCTGGTGTTTTGTGCGTTTGTCTGTTGTAAGACTACGGTCATCATATGTATGCGAAATATGTTATTTGATGTATTGGTACTACCCGTACTAGTAAACTATTGCACATAGTGGGGACATAAGATGCTTATGCAGAGAAACTGAAATCATCATAAATGAATCATTAAAATGCTTCTGTAGGGGTTCAGCTCAGTGTTTTTCATATGACTGCAGGATGATTCAGCTCTTATGTGCCATGCAGGGAGTTCCAGTGATTGTTCTTCTCCATGAGCTGTCACAGTATGAAGGGGACTGGAGTATCCTCCCTGCACTTCCTCGGTGAGTGTTGAGCACTCAAATGAAGATGAGTAACTTATTAAAATTACGTTGCATGACAGCTTATTTAACCTTGATGGTTTGGCGTTGTTAAGTTGTCAATCTTCTCAGGCTCTTTGTCAAATATGGACATTCAGCTTCCTGGTTGTTCTTCATAGAGGAGGAAACCAAAGTCACACTGTCTGCTCTGCTGGAGGTCCTCAACAGATATCCAGCTCAAGAGGTGAGACACACACACACACACACACACACACACACACACACACACACACACACACACACACACACACACACACACACACAAGCACCTCAATAACAGTAGTGACTGTGCACTCAATTGCTATGCATAAAATGATGATCATGGTGATCTTTTTGCAATACAGGAGTGGTTTTTGGGTAAGCGTCTCCATGACAACGAGGCCTCCATCATTCACCACTATGCCTTCTCTGAGGACCCCAGTTCCTTCAGTTACCCTGACACCACAGCAGGCTGGGCTCTCAGTGCGCCGCTGCTCAAGAGGTGAGCGTAAAGATTAAAGTGAGTCCCTGTGTGGCTCTCCTCTCTTCTTTTACACATTTAGCAGACCTTTATAAGCTTTCTAATAAGACACCTGTTAATTGTAAAGACTAAGCTAAATTCAGCCAATAAAAATAAGGACCTACAAGAGTGAGGGAGACAGTTTACAGTAACAAAAACAAAAAAGGAAAGATGAGAAAGAAAAGGCGCGGCTAAAAATAAATCTTTTAAAAAAGAAATGTTCCCAGAATTACTTTTAATGCAGCACTTATTTTTGTCCCACTAAGAAAAAAGTTATCAGCTGCAATCTTAACCATTACCTGTTGCTTCACTCACAGTGTAAAATACATCTTATATATTTTATATTAGGATTTGTTGCAGGCCCTTACTTTGTCCACCGTCTCTTTCTACCTTTAAAATCGCCTACCCTTCAAGCTTGACTTCTGATTGGCTGCTTTCCTGCAAAATAATAACTGAGTAACTTTCAGTCATTGTTGTTAATTTCATTATATAATATGGGAACCTGCTCGTTTCATCTGTGCTTTGTTACCTTCTTTCTTCAACCTTCATGTGTTTCAGACTCACAGAGCGGATACGGTCTGAGAATCTCAAGTCAGATTTTACAATCGACCTGAAGCATGAGGTACTTTGTCACTTTCTTGGAGCGTTTAAATCAATTATAACCAAACAAAAACTGGTTCAGTTCAACTTTGTGCTTCTTCTTCTGTGAAAATTGAAATCAGTGTCTTTCAGTCTACGAGCTGAGCTAAAGTACATTATAACAGCATTTCTGTCATCGTTGTATTTTTACTCAGTTGTATATAGTATTTGTATTCTATTTTTATCTTATTGTATATTTATTTTATTTTATTCTACTGTATATAGTATTTTATTTTATTCTATTCTGTACAGTTGTGTACTGTATTTATTCTTATTGTATTCTAATTTTTGCCTCATAACTTTTGCACTGTCCACTTCCTGCTGTGACAAAACAAATTTCCCACATGTGGGACTAATAAAGGTTATCTTATCTTATCTTATTTCCTCCCCGTAGCTTTTGATCTGCAGCTTTGGTAGATCGTTTATTATTTTTCAACACATCACTGGAGCAGTTAGCATTTACAGTCCTGTGAAAAACTTAAGTACACCCCTACTGCTTCCATAAGCATTAAGAGGGTAAGTAGCAACCAGGTGCAGCTGAAATGCACTTTATTTTATAATCATCAGCAAGTTTGAGCACCTTTAAAAAAGCAGAAGTTTTGGTGGTTTGCTGCTCTGAGCATTCAGGTGTGTGTTAACACAATGTCACAGTCTTCCAGGTCAGACCAAATGCTGACAGAGAAAGTAGTGGAAGTAAAAACACGTTTAAAGTTTAAAGGACCTGGATTAGCTGTTGTTAATATCTGAGACCAGACTGGAATTTATCTTTACTGTTTCCTTATTTGACTTTTTTTTGTGCCTTTTTACTTTTTTGTCAAGTTTACCATCACTAAATGAATATAGTGACAAAACACTTTAACCTTTGAATTTGTCTTCATGCATGTTCTGTTTTTCTAGATTGCTTTGTTTATTTGGGAGGAAGGACATGGCCCAAAACTGACAGCAGTTCCAGAGTTTTGCACACAGCCGAGAGACGGCTGTGCTACCGCGTTTACAACCTACCTGCCCGACTGCGTATGTAACAGCTTCACTCTGTCTGGTTATTCTAGATATAACTTTCATTTCAGTTCTTTTCATTTTGTGTGAACTTTGGTGTAAAACCAAATCTGTTATGACAGCTACCTGTAGATTTTTTTTCTAAGTCAACAATAGTTATTTTTGACTCACGTATGCGGCAAGACTGTTTTATTATCGCTAACATCTGGGCAATAATACGTAACGTTCACTGTTTACTCACCAAACTCAATGAAATCTTAAGATATTCCTCTTATTTAGTTTAAATTGTCAAATATGAGCACAGGAAAAACTGGCTAAACGCGTTGGACCTTTTTCCAGTGTGCAGTAATCCATCACTTTAAGTCACAACAAATTACAGCTGAGCTGTCCATATTAGTTAGACTGAAGTCAGCCCTTTATGCCACTGCCAAAGTCTGCTGTATGGGAATGCAAACAGAAATTTCTGTGAGCAAGTGAGCTGATTTAATCTGAAGGGTTAATGGAAATCAAGTGCACAGCTACCTGCACTAAATGCTTTAAAAACTATTTGAACAGATCGAGTATAAATCTCTGCTACATGATTTTTATGCATCTGAAACATAAGACGAGTTGAGCATATGCAATATTATGTAGACATTACATGTATTGCTGATATGAAACACATATTCTGAAGCACATTTTTTTACCCATTGATGGCTACAGTGCTTTTTTCCCCCCAATGAAGGCAGACACTTTTTCTCTTTCTCTCTTATTTTAGGGGCATCCAGTGTCGAAGAATGATGTATTTGTTGCTGTGAAAACTTGCCAAAAGTTCCACTCAGATCGAGGTGTGTGTACAATTTCGGACAAATTAACAATACTTTGTTCTGCAGAGATGTAAGTAGGTAACAAGATCCATCATGTCAGTAAGCACATCGATACTAATTCAAAATTTGTTAATCTAAATTAATTATTTAACATTCAATACATTTGGTTATCTAAAAGATATCTTCTAGCTACAGCTCTAGCTATCTCAAATAATAGAAAGAACCTTAAAGTACAAGTATACTTAAATATACCTCTGGCGTAAATGTGCCTGTCAACGAATTGTCATGTAAAAAAGCACATTGTGTTTCAATTTTAAGGATTTACATATCAGCGAAACTAAAGAAAACATCTGGTCTTTTATAGGTTCTGCATGTTGCTATCTGTGTCTTTATGTATTTGTCATTTATTTATTTAATATTTCCATCAAATTAAAAGGTTAAAGTGTTGATAATCAAATGCGCTTGATTAACTGAAGTATGAGCGACTCTATAACATGGCTTCAGTTAAACATGTTGAGTCTTTTTATAATTGTACTGCTGTTAACTTTAACATTTAACAAGTACGGCTTGTGCAGAATTGTTCTTTTCTCTAAAAAGAACATGGTGCTATGACTTAGGTTTGCAAAGTGGCATCTGAACAAAGCACAAGACTTATAGAACAGTAGGCCTCATTCATTAATGTGCATGGAATCGTTCTTATTCTTACCTTGTTCACAAGAAATGTGTTTGCATGAAGATTCACTAACAGATTCATTACATGTGCGCAATGGCCAATTTTGTTCTTACCACACTACACGTGTCGCAGGCTGCAACTGCAGGCTTCTGTTTGTCGCCCCCAATCTGTATACCGTATGCTTAACATCATGTAATAGAGATTGAGTCCCAAAAGGTTGATTCTGTTCATCTGGACGTAGCATTTTCAGTGGGAGAAACGTTTTGTCACTCAGCCACTGAATGAACAATGGGCTGGGAGTTCCTCGATCATTAATATGGAAATTGTCATGAACATTGGTCAATAGCCACTGATCAATGGCCATGAGTACCATTCACAAAGAGTTGGGGCATGGCTGCAATGACAGATTTAGCCTTAGGCCTCCTCCTCGATTCAGGGATGGTCTTTCACTTTTCATGTAACAGCCCATCGTTCATTCAGTTATTGTGCAAATGTGCTGTTTATAAAGTTGGGGAAACCTGCAGTCAGCTGAGACTGAAGAAGGATGAGTGACGAAACGTTTCTCCCACTGAAAACGCTACGTCATCAACTACGAATCAGCCTTTTGGGATTTACTCACCTGGATAATTGAGCATGCATCGAGACAATAGAGACTGAGGTGTAAGGGCAGGGATAGCTCAGTAGGTAGAGTGGTGGCCCCATGATCGGAAGGTCGGGGGTTCGGCTCCACTGAACGGCTACCCTGAGGTACCCCTGAGCAAGGTACCGTTCCTACACACTGCTCCCTGGGACACAAACTTTATTTGTGTCCAACAAATAAAGTTTTACTGCCTGAAAATTAAATAAGTAGAGCAAAAATCACCCACAACAATCTCAGAATCTTTTAAAGTCATGCAGCAAAATTTAAATTATAGTTACTAAAAGTGGTTCTGCGAGTCATAGAATCACGATTTGTACATAGTTTCTCTTTTAGTTTAGTTTTTGTGTTTATGTCTTATTCATCTGAGGTTCTCTTTTATTAATTTTGAGACCAGGCAAATATCGAATTATTCATTTATTTATTTTTTCATCGTGTTCTGAGATTTAAAACATTAAAAGAGGGAATCCCTTTTTTTAATGACTGTACTTCATTGCCTTTAATAATTATACTTTTACAACATTTTGTCCACTGTGATCATTTTAAAAACAAGTGATTGAGACACACAGGAATAATAACAATGCAACTCAGATATAATAATATATTTCAGTATATTACAGTTTTTGTATTTGTAATAATTTGTGCAATTATTCAAAGCACTGATGCTATGTACAAGTGAATAATTAGTGGATGTGTTTCAGAATAAATTAAGGTAAGATGAGTCCCACTTACCATGGATCACTTTTAAGTTATTACTTTGTAGGTTTTTTGTGTCATGTCTAAAGACTAAAGACTATAAATTATAGTCTATTAATTAAATAGAAGCTTTTCCTGCCATCAATCAGTGCTTCACTAGTCATAGCTACTGTATATATATCTGTTTGTATGTGTCTACAGCTCAGTGGTGAAGGCTTAATGTTGTTGCAGGTTCGGTTATCTTTCCCCATTCATTTCCACAGTACCAGTGGTGAAGGCGACCTGGGAGAAAGAGTCTGGGTTTTTAGAGTATTATAGCGATGTTACTGATGCCTCCATACCAACAGTCAGTTTGGGAGTGTCCAATACTGAGAGGGGTAAGTTCATTAGCAGCAACAATTTTTACTGATAACTGCTGGATACAGATCAGAATATTCAATTACATTTTATTCATACAGCATCAATTCACAACAGTCACCTCAAGGAGGTTTATATTGTAAAGTAAAGAGTCTACAATATTAGAATGAAACCCCAACAATCATGTGATGCACCGTATTGTGTGTGTATAACCTCTTTTTAGGTTTTGTGGATATTATACATGGTTATGCTGAGAATATGTCAGCCAGTTTCCACTGGAAATGCCTTTTGGTTAAACTGTCAGCAAGGAATTTGCATTTGCACTGTTAAATTTTTATGTAACCTTAATGCACATAAAAAACAGCTGCTTGTTTAAGTGAAAATACATTAATGGGTTTTTTGCACTTGTAAAGTTGTGGAGTTGTAAAGTATTTTGTCTAATGTCAATTATATCGTCAGTTATATCATTATTTTCAATTTTCAAATGTTTATCGTGATAAATATTTTTGGTCGTATCGCCCTGCTCTACTCTGATCTTCCTGGAGCTGATCATTGACTGAGTCTTTGCCCTCCTGGCTATTGTTCATTCCTTTCAGATGGTAGTCTTCAGTTTTCTTCCACGTCTCTCTGGTTTGGCTTTGCATTTTAAAGCATTGGAGATCGTTTTAGCTGAGCAGCCTATCATTTTCTGCACTTCTTTATATGTTTTCCCCTCTACAATCAATGTTTTGATTAAAGCATGGTGTTCTGAACAATGTCGGGCACGACCCATCTTTCTCAGGTTTTCAGAGAGAATTGCATGTAAAACACGTGCTGGCTTCATGCTTAAATAAGTTCCATGTGAATGACACCTGTTTCTTCACATAATGAATGACCTTACTGATTGGACTCCACACTGCTATTATTTTGAACATGCCCCTTTCACTTAATTATTTAATTACACAGACTCAGGTGCATTCATATCATGAATGTTGGGTCTGTTGGTCTCTCTGACTCTACTACACCTACTGGTAAATTTTTTGCCATGTAATAATATGATTTCTACCAAAAAGATCGTGGCTCGGCTCGAACTGACAGTCTTGGTCGTTGTGTCCTTGGGCAAAACGCTTCACCAGTTGCCTACTGGTGGTGGTCAAAGGGCCCAGTGGCGCCAGTGTCCGGCAGCCTCGCCTCTGTCAGTGCGCCCCAGGGCAGCTGTGGCTACAATGTAGCTTGCCATCACCAGTGTGTGAATGTGTGTGTGAATGGGTGGATGAATGAATGTGTATAGCGC
Organism: Pundamilia nyererei; assembly: GCF_000239375.1. Lineage (NCBI taxonomy): Eukaryota > Metazoa > Chordata > Actinopteri > Cichliformes > Cichlidae > Pundamilia > Pundamilia nyererei. Next base: position 540,554 of record NW_005187687.1, on the reverse strand, counting down.
TTTGGAGTCCTTAGGGACTAGTAAAGCGCTATACAGGGAGTGCAGAATTATTAGGAAAGTTGTATTTTTGAGGAATAATTTCATTATTGAACAACAACCATGTTCTCAATGAACCCAAAAAACTCATTAATATCAAAGCTGAATGTTTTTGGAAGTAGTTTTTAGTTTGTTTTTAGTTTTAGCTATTTTAGGGGGATATCTGTGTGTGCAGGTGACTATTACTGTGCATAATTATTAGGCAACTTAACAAAAAACAAATATATGCCCATTTCAATTATTTATTTTTACCAGTGAAACCAATATAACATCTCCACATTCACAAATATACGTTTCTGACATTCAAAAACAAAACAAAAACAAATCAGCGACCAATATAGCCACCTTTCTTTGCAAGGACACTCAAAAGCCTGCCATCCATGGGTTCTGTCAGTGTTTTGATCTGTTCACCATCAACATTGCGTTCAGCAGCAACCACAGCCTCCCAGACACTGTTCAGAGAGGTGTACTGTTTTCCCTCCTTGTAAATCTCACATTTGATGATGGACCACAGGTTCTCAATGGGGTTCAGATCAGGTGAACAAGGTGGCCATGTCATTAGTTTTTCTTCTTTCATACCCTTTCTTGCCAGCCACGCTGTGGAGTACTTGGACGCGTGTGATGGAGCATTGTCCTGCATGAAACCATGTTTTTCTTGAAGGATGCAGACTTCTTCCTGTACCACTGCTTGAAGAAGGTGTCTTCCAGAAACTGGCAGTAGGACTGGGAGTTGAGCTTGACTCCATCCTCAACCCGAAAAGGCCCCACAAGCTCATCTTTGATGATACCAGCCCAAACCAGTACTCCACCTCCACCTTGCTGGCGTCTGAGTCGGACTGGAGCTCTCTGCCCTTTACCAATCCAGCCACGGGCCCATCCATCTGGCCCATCAAGACTCACTCTCATTGCATCAGTCCATAAAACCTTAGAAAAACCAGTCTTGAGATATTTCTTGGCCCAGTCTTGACGTTTCAGCTTGTGTGTCTTGTTCAGTGGTGGTCGTCTTTCAGCCTTTCTTACCTTGGCCATGTCTCTGAGTATTGCACACCTTGTGCTTTTGGGGGTTGGAGCTCTGAAATATGGCCAAACTGGTGGCAAGTGGCATCTTGGCAGCTGCACGCTTGACTTTTCTCAGTTCATGGGCAGTTATTTTGCGCCTTGGTTTTTCCACACGCTTCTTGTGACCCTGTTGACTATTTTGAATGAAACGCTTGATTGTTCGATGATCACGCTTCAGAAGCTTTGCAATTTTGAGACTGCTGCATCCCTCTGCAAGATATCTCACTATTTTTGACTTTTCTGAGCCTGTCAAGTCCTTCTTTTGACCCATTTTGCCAAAGGAAAGGACGTTGCCTAATAATTATGCACACCTGATATAGGGTGTTGATGTCATTAGACCACACCCCTTCTCATTACAGAGATGCACATCACCTAATATGCTTAATTGGTAGTAGGCTTTCGAGCCTATACAGCTTGGAGTAAGACAACATGCATGAAGAGGATGATGTGGACAAAATACTCATTTGCCTAATAATTCTGCACTCCCTGTACAAATACAGGCCATTTACCACAACTCTGGTTAGTCACATTGGACTGCTATTATTTTGAACACAACTGTACATCACTTAAAGTCCAATAACCAAACTTTTAAACTTTGTGAAAAGCCTTCCCAGAAGTGTTAAAGCTATTATATCTCCAAAGGGTGGGCCGGCATCATAGTATACCCTATGGATTAAGAATGGGTTGTCAAGTTCATATGCATGTGACAGCAGACAAATATATAATAGCAATATAGTGTACAGATCCGGCTTTTAGGAAAACTCCCCGTTTACATGAACAAATTGGAATCTATCAGATAGCTATGAATCTATGTTGTGTTCTAATCTCTGTGGTCACATATTGGGGTCATTGGTATTGAATGCTGCGCTGAGGTCTAACGGAACAAGCACAGAGATGTGTCCCCTGTCAGAGGTCAGATGAAGATCATTTGTAGCTTAAAATTGTTGGGAAGACTAGTCAGATTGTGTAGACACTCCTGAATATGCATTAATAAAGTCATCACGAAACTACCTACATGACAATAAGAAAGGCAGAGTTGGTCATAAGCCAAAAATGCACTTTATGTTTCGTACTATTTAGGAGATGCTGGTATGCTGAGAAATATGGCAAACATTGTGCCTGATTTGTATCAGCATTTATGCAAGTGTCGTCTGATCATGCTCAGTGAAACATGGAACACATTTGGGGATACTGGAGCACAATGTTGCCCTGAGCTGCAGGCATAAAAGCTGCACGTGTTAAAGTTAATGAAGGAAAATTTAAAGCTCCTGGTCCCTGGCTCACCTCTGCACAGCTGGCTAATCACAGGATGTAATAGCTCCTTTCCTGAGGACTGAAGTATCGAGCTCCATATTTCCTGTCCTTACACATTTGAAGTGCACCACAGTCAGTGTATGAGCAGACAAATCAAAAGACAGTCTGATTTAATCAGTTAACTGGCTGTTAGCGGTGAAAAGAAGTGTTTATGTAACCTAATCTTTGTCATAATAGGCGCTCGAGCAAAAAATACTAAACAGAGCTTCTGTGAAAAAGACACGGACACCAGTTTTATCTCTCTAATGATATCACTCTTGTCTGAGATGCACCTTTGTGCTTTACTTGAAGTCCATTCACATGGAAGGGAGTTGCACATCCATCTATTCCTCATATCTATGCTTTCTCCTCTTGCACTTTGTCCACAACCTTTTCTTGGCTCTACTTTGTCATTTCACACACATGCAGGTGCTTTTGCTCATTCTTCCAATTCTCCCCATTTTTTATCATTTTGTAAACATTTTCTTCCATTTTATTGAAACACAACATTAACAAGTGCACTAAGAGAGGATAGCTCCCCCAAAGGTCATGACCTTGACATGATTATCAACCAAAATAAATCAGCTCGAGCTGTTATTGAATGTGATGTTGAATCTTTTTCACATTTTCTTCTGTATATTTTATTCCCCTAAAGGACACTGTGGGAAGACGTTTGCAATCTTGAGGCGGTTTTTAGGCAAAGCTGTGCCGAAAGCCGATTGGCTGCTCATCGTTGATGATGATACTCTCATCAGGTAAGCTGGAAAATATTTTTTCTCTTTATTTAACACACACAAAAATTAATACATTGATATATCTATGGGCTCAAAATGTGGTCATAAATATTTTGTACTTGTAAAAAAGATTTGTATGCGTAAAAAAGATTTGTATGTGTAAAAAAGATTTGTGTGTGGACTTAGAAAAAAAAAACCCTGCAAGTTACAAGTACGGATTTTGACCCTATTTTTCTTCCTTTCATCTGATTGGTCAATGTCATGTCAATCACAAATGTAACAATCCAACCAGAGAACAGATGGGTTTGGCTGTCGAGGGGCGCTTTTTTTGAACTTTTTTTAGTGGACCCAAACGCACACACAATGGAACATGGAACGTAATTTGATTTAACAAAAGGCGAGCTGTTTTATAAGGCTGATGAAAAGGTACAGACAAAGGGCAAGGCAAACCGATGCAAAACTAAGCATTAACCTAAACTGGGTAAACTAAAATAGAACATGAAAAACTTTGACATGAACAAACCAGGACATGGATACATGAAACCCGGAAACATGGCTTGAAACAACAGACGACCTGACAATGAATGCATGACAGCAGACTACATAAATACATACGAGGCAGATGAGGAGAAAGGAAACACACGTGGAACACAGCTAATTGGAATGAACATAATGACGCGACAGGGAGAGGGAAACTAAACTCAATGAACATGGGACAGACCTCTTCAAAATAAAACAGGAAACATAACGAGACGCAGACATGGCAATGCGAGCCTGACGACATAGACATAGAAGTGAAACACACGACAGACGTAGATGTGGACTTAACGTGACGGACGGATGAGGAACACGGACACTGTAAAAACATACAGAGGGAAAAGGGGACTGGAGATGGACATAACTAATATTTTATTGTAGGCATGTAGGTACTACGTATGCTATGCAAACTTTCTCTCTCTTGGTCCACCAACAGTTTACCCCGGTTGAGACAGTTGCTGCGTTGCTATGACCCAAAGGAAGCAGTGAGCCTGGGGGAAAGATATGGCTATGGCTTGATCCAGAAGGGATACAGCTACACCACCGGAGGAGGAGGGTGAGGCTGTTGGGTCAGATGATATTTTTGGGTTAATGATTGTTGAGCCAAAACATGCAAAACCTTGTGTGAAAATTTGAACATTACTGATTTTTCTTTATTTAACATTAGAGGCAATAGTTGTACCTTAGCTATTACATAGCTACAATCAGATACAAGCAAGGCATGGCATCAAGGCCCATATTAGCTGGAACCAGTAATTTTTTTTCTGTTACATTGTACTTCTCCGTTGGCTTTGGTCTCAATTTGCATTAAAAGAGCCAGACCATAGTAAAAGGGAGTTAAAGCTGTTAGGCTGTGTGAGGATTTACCAGTGTTGCAATAAAGCAAAAATAAATGTTGCAATACAAACTCTATGCTTCTTACACGGGGTTTGTCCCAAAACCTTTGGCTTTCCTTGCAGTTTTCATGTCAGCTTTGAATTAAATACTGATAATAATATAACCACATTCTTCTGTGCATTATGTAATCCAGTCAAATGTTTTTTGCACATTTGTTCTTGTTGAAAATCTTTAACTGATGACTAAAATAAAAATAGTTTTTGGAGGGGTTAATGTATACATACCTAATATGCCTACATAGTAAGAACATAACAGAGGGAGCGCTACACACTGAACACCGTGTGTGTGTGTGTGTGTGTGTGTGTGTGTGTGTGTGTGTGTGTGTGTGTGTGTGTGTGTGTGTGTGTGTGTGTGTGAAGGATGGTGCTCAGCAGGACGGCGGTGTCCAGGCTGCTTTCCAGTAGTTGTGGTTGCTACAGCGATGATGCTCCTGATGACATGGTGCTGGGCAGGTGCTTCACTACGCTCGGTGTTCCCATTACACACAGTCCACTATTCCACCAGGTAGAGAGCAACACACACACGCACGTGTTCTTGTCACGGTGAACAGCTCTCTTGATGACGTTTTTATTTTTATGAGAGTTGTAAAATAGAATAGAATAGAATTCAACTTTATTGTCTTTGCACATGCACAGGTACAGGGCAACGAAATGCAGTTTGCATCCATCCAGAAGTGCTTTAGTGATATAGATATATTACAATGTATATTAGCAATAATATAGATATGTAAGTATATTACAGAAATGGGTCTAAAACTTCCTGGGAAAGCAATGCGTAAATTAATTTGGTCTGTTTAAGCAGGTCAGCTGAACACAGAAAATGTGTGACAGACGTAAAGCATGAAGTTTTAATTAAACAGTAAATATCTGCTTGACTTAAATAGGAATCGTTTTTTTAAGAGCAGCTGCTTATGAACTTAAAATCTATTGTAATGTTTTCATTTACTGGCGCACCAATTTAATATGAGGCTGTTTAGTAAAAATAAATCCAAAGTGCTAAAGTTTAAGACGTGTGGGTAGGAGAATAGAAGAAGAGCCTTTCAAACCATTTCTGTCTTTGTTTTCTTGCTTTTGCGAAGTGACTCACACCTTGATTAAATGCACAGAGACGCCACTTAAATGAGCCCAAATTGCCTCAAGTGTTAATGAAGACATTAACCTTTACTTAGGACCAGATGATGCAGAGTGTGATACTCTCTTCCTGTTTGCCTTGTTTAAATGAAGGTCAATTAGAGAGACCCAGAGAATGCCATGTGGTTCTGCTTTCCTAACAGAGTGCTGAACCTCGCAACCCGAGAGAAACAATCTGTTTGCCACGTAGAAAAATAATTGAGACATTAATCATTTTGTCCCAGAAGCTTGCAGCTTTGTAATTAAACTGGTGGGACTTTTTGAATTTTATTCTTGTGTTTTCTGCCTGTTAATTATAGTTTAACTTATGATTATGCGTTTACTGCTGGCTCTTTGAGATAATACAGATATCCTTGTTCTGTGGATAGGCGTGCGGGGCACACGCACAGACAGACAAACCGCTTGTCCTTGATATTTCAGGCCCGACCAGATGACTACTCCGAGGAAATGATCTCCACGCAGCACGCCATCTCCTTCCACAAGCACTGGAATGTAGATCCCGTGGCTGTCTACAGATACTGGCTGCAGGACACGCGACCACGAGATGAACTGTAGAAACTGTGTTTATGCAGTAAGTATGTCGTAGACAAGAATCAGTAACCACTGTTAAGGTTGCTGTAACATCCAGATAATGTGGGGAATTTGCCACATTTGTTTTGACATTGGTGTGTAGACTTTTGAGATCCCAATAAACAGATCTGACGAATCCCACCGCTGCATTTGGCAACAAATGCTCCGTAGCTCAGTACACACACTGGTCCAATGAGTAAAATAATACTATTTTACCTCAGACACAAAGCTAGTCGCTGCTGTGGGTCATTCAGCTCATTGATATTATTTCTCTGCCTCCACAGTTTCAACTCTGCCAACAAGAGCTCAAAATGTACGAAAGTGGTGGTGATACAGCTTCAACTCCTGGATCAAAGCATGAAATTCTCCCTGCTGCTGCCGTCTTGTAAGACGTGGATTGAACCAAATTCTAAGTCTCTTCCTTTTCTTCTTTAGAAAAGGGTCGGCTCATCATTGCTTGATGTTGACTTCTGTTTTTCACTGTACGTTTTTTTTTGTAGGACAAATTTTCAGCAAAAACGCAACGCATTCGACATGCTATATACATTATGCGACACGTTTGAATCTGGACATTTAACCATTGTTTATTTGCAACGCACTCTGTGAGTAATGGACTTCAGACTAAAAGTTTGATGAATGCACTTTGTGATGATGGTAAAGTGAGGAGGAATTTGCCCAACATGTGATATTTTGCAGAATTAGGATCCAGAGTCGGACAAAGTAAACAAACAAAATATTAATAGGTCACAAGCAGTGTTGGTCAAGTTACTTAAAAATAGTAATTAGTTGGAAAAAAAACTTCTCCAAGAATGTAATCCTGTTACTTTACGGATTACTTATTTTCAAAAGTAATGAGTTACTTTATTATTTAGTTACTTTAAAAAAAACAAAAACATAATAAAGCACTAGACCTTTCTGCCCAATTCTATTTATTTCTGCATAATCCATCATATAAAATGTAATCAAATGAAAAAGTCTGTTTTTAAAACTTTTTATTAGTTTTAATC